>NC_079332.1:12843860-13023860 GCF_029931775.1 Euleptes europaea
TTTCATTTCATTTCATTAACCTTTATTGGCATGCCAAAAGACAGAGAGAGAAAAAAAAAACAATATACCTCCAAAGGGCAATACATATAAGTTACAAGTCGGGTTAATAAAACTTTTCCTGTTCTTTAAGAACTCCTGTAAGAAATTCAGCCACGGTAGCCGTAATTTTAGGATCATGGTCACTCAAAAGAAATTTGCATTTCACTTCATTACTCCTGTATGTCTTGTACTGGAGCAAAGTAGAACACTTATGAGTATATAAATCTTAATTTTCTGCAAGTAGCATGCATCAATTGTTTATTGGACTGGGGAGGGCGAGGGGGGGAATCCCTAAAAACAAACAGAGCCTTTGACACCCGTCGAAAAGGAGGTGGTAAAAGCACCAGAATTGTCTTCCAGCCCGTTTCATTATTACTTATTTGGGCTGTTTTAATAGCGGCGCCCGACAAGAAAACCAGCCCTTCGCTCGCAATAGGGAAGGGGAGCAGGTTCGTGAAAGCCCGCCATCTATTTCACGATGCAATAAACAGATTCTAAAAAGAGAGTTTTTGTAGAGGCGGTCGAGGGAGGATTTGACAGTTTCCTCCCCCAAAGGGCTGGCTGGCAGATTCCCTGCTTCTCTGGGGTTTTTTTAATTTTTAATTTCAGGCTGACAATTTCGGCTGCCTTCAAAAGGACGCCGCTCTCTTTGGAAGCGGCGTCGGCGGGCGAGGGGATGTCATTTGTCTGTCTCTGATGCACCTTTCATAAGGCCTAGTGCCGGTTCTTAGCCGCACGGCTGTAAAGTTGTGGATGCTCCCCTGATACTATTAGTAAATGTACTAACAACTAGAGCCAGCGGGGTGTAGTGGGTAAGAGCGGTGGTTTGGAGCGGCGGACTTTAATCTGGAGAACTGGATGTGTTTCCCCGCGCCTACACATGAAGCCAGCTGGGTGACCTTGGGCAAGTCACAGCTCTGTTAGAGCTCTCTCAGCCCCACCTACCTCACCGAGTGTTTGTTGTGGGGAAGGGAAGGTGATAGTAAGCCGGTTTGAGTCTCCCTTAAGTGGTAGAGAAAGTTGGCATATAAAAACCAACTCTTCTTCTTAGTTCTACTACCTTCACACTCCTCTACATGAAGCCAGCTGGGTGACCTTGGGCTAGTCACAGCTCTCTCCGAACTCTCTCAGCCCCACCTACCTCACAAAGTGCCTGTTGTGGGGAGAGGAAGGGAAGGGGATTGTTGGATTCTCCTTCAAAGGTGGAGAAAGTCGGCGTATGAAAACCAACTCCCCCCAGTCCCGACCTTGGCTGGCAAGGCATGGCCCAACCAAGTGACATTTATGTCATCTCCGGCCCTTGTAACAAATGAGTTCGACACCCCTGGTTTACAGTCTGTAAACAGACATTTTGAGCAATGCAAAAGGGGAAATGTTAGCAATCTGGTTCTCGCTGGAGTCGAGTCCCTCTCCAGGAAAGAAAGGGGGGGGAACCACTTCTTCACGATTTAAGTCAGGAACATTATTTCCACCACCACCCCTGCAAAGGGCACTTATTTTGCATGAACCACAAGCAATGCTTCATCCTTTACCAAGTATATCTCATTGTTACCACAAAACCAATGTGGCTTTGGGGCCTGAAACCCGGCTTCAGGCCTTGCCGTTCATAATGTACTCATCGAAAAGGGGAGAGATCTCATCTACCATGCACTTGGTTAAGCGTGGTGTAGTGGTGACGAGCGACGGACTCTAATCTGGAGAACCGGGTTCGATTCCCCCCTCCTCCACAGGAGCGGCGGACTCTCATCTGGACAAACGGGTCGGTTTCCCCCCTCCTCCCCATGAAGCCTGCTTGGGTGACTTTGGGCCAGTCACAGTTCTCTTTGAGCTCTCTCAGCCCCACCTACCTCACAAGGTGCGGGGAGGGGAAAGCCATTGTAAGCCGGCAGGATTCGCCTTTAAAAGGTATCCATCTTGGGGGCATGGGGTAGGGGTCACTGGGGTGTGTGGAGGGGAGGTAGTTGTGAAATTCCTGCATTGTGCAGGGGGTTGGACTAGATGACCCTGGCGGTCCCTTCCAACTCTGTGATTCTACGTAGAGGAAATCGGCATATAAAAACCAACACTTCTTGCTTTTCTTAAAAACAGCTATTTTAAAATAATGTTGGACGCCAATCCTGCTGCTACCATGTTTGATCTGGGCCCGAGAAAAGGTTAAAATCTCTACCCAATAGGGAACAGACATCTAACTAAAATAATTTTGTCCAACTCGGGGGGGGGGGGAGTACATCAAAATGGGGTGGGGAGAGAACTTTCCACGGTTGGCTGTTATTTTTCCCAATTTAAGACCTTGCTGTTTCATTCTTGAAATTGTCTTTGGGCAAGGGGAGGGGGAACCCACACACAGAACCACGCAGAACCCCATGCTATTACAAAACAGCGCGTCCGTGGCTTGTTCAGTCTGGACAGGGGTCTAAATGAATTTGTGAGGCGTGCGAAAATATGGCTGATTGTTTGAGCGGCTCTCTGGGAGGCAAGAGAAATCCTGCTTGTTGGTTTTGATTGAAACCCCCAGTTGACTGCCGGAGCCCGCGCCAACCGGGGTGGGGGAGAGAGAAGATGCCAGGCAAGGAAGAGATTCGCTGCCGATATGTCGTGCATTTCATTTGGCTGATGATTTTCACACTTCCCAGGTTTAGCCCAGGCAGCTTCTGGCAAAACCGCGCCCTTTGTCAACAGGATTGTCACAAACCCGTGAAAGCTGGAACGGACATGGGAACACGGGAACGTGGATTTTTAAGGCCCGAGTGTGAAATTTAACTAATAGATAGCTGAGTGTTACAATCTGAAATCCTCACTAAGCCAGCCTGCAATGAACTGGTGGCAGCAGCAGCAGCAGCAGCAGCAGCAGCAGCAGCAACAGAAGAAGAAGAAGAAGAAGAAGAAGAAGAAGAAGAAGAAGAAGAAGAAGGAGGAGAAGAAGAAGGAGGAGGAGGAGGAGGAGGAGGAGGAGGAGGAGGAGGAGGAGGAGATGGTTTTTATATGCCGACTTTCTCTACCACTTAAGGGAGAATCAAACCAGCTCACAGTCACCTTCCCCTCCCCACAACAGACACCCTGTGAGGTAGGCGTGGCTGAGAGAGCTGTGACTAGCCCAAGGTCGCCCAGCTGGCTTCGGGTGTAGGAGTGGGGAAACAAATCCAGTTCTCCAGATTAGAGTCCACTGCTCCAAACCACCGCTCTTAACCACTACGCCACACTGGCAAGCGGCAACCCCCTTCCTTTACAACCCTTGACAGCAGTGGTCTTCTTCTTTTAATCAGACCCAACTAGCACCATCTTCTCTCTTCTGTGTCTAACTGGCCATGGTAGCCCTTCCCTTTAAAAATTACTATATGATGCAATCCCTGACCTGAATGGTCGGATCTGGTCAGATCTCAGAAGCTAAGCAGGGTCAGCCCTGATTAGTTTATAGGATGGGCGGCCACTAAAGAAGTCCAGGGTCACTACGCAGAGGAAGGCAATGGCAAACCACCTTTGTTTGTCTGTGCCCTGATCTGAATGGCCCAGGCTAGCCTGATCTTGTCAGTTCTCAGAAGATAAGCAGGGTCAACCCTGGTTAGTACTTGGATGGGAAACAACCAAGGAAGGCCAGGGTTGCTACTTAGAGACAGGCAATGGCAAACCACCTCTGTTCATCTCTGCCCTGACCTGTTTGGCATGTGCTTTGGGATCTGTCCATGGTGCTGTCCCATGATGTAATTTCAGAGGCCCACCGTCTGTGGACTCCTGACCCGGATGGCCCAGGCCAGCCCGATCTCATCAGATCTGGGAAGCTAAGCAGTTTCAGCCCTCATTGGTACTTGGATGGGAGACCACCAAGGAAGTCCAGGGTGGCTGTGAAGAGGCAGGCAATGGCCAACCACCTCTGTTCATCTCTTTCCATGACTTGGATGGCCTATGCTGGCCCCAGCTCAACAGATCTTGGAAGCTAAGCAAGGTCAGCCGAGGTTAGTACTAGGATGGGAGACCACCAAGGAAGTCCAGAGTCACTATGCAGAGGCAGGCAATGGCCAACCATCTCTGTTTGCCTCTGCCATGACCTAGATGGCCCAGGCTAGCCCAGTCTCATCAGATCTCAGAAGCTAAGCAGGGTCAACCCTGGTTCGTACTTGGATAGGAGACCACCAGGGATGTCCAGGGTCACCACACAGAGGAAGGAAATGGCAAACCACCTCTGATTGCCTGTTGCTTTGACCTGGATTATTTAGGCTAGCTCGATCCTGCCAGATGTCAGAAGCTAATCAGGGTCAGCCATGGTTAATACTTAGATGGGAGACCACCAAGGAAGTCCATGATAGCTACACAGAGAAAGGATGTGGCAAACCAGTTGCCAATCAGAAGCCCTGCTGGGCAAGAGCCCCGCTCGGCCCCACCCGCTCTCTAAACATGCTTGGCGGCACTGTGTTGGGGACCCCTGGGAGAGACGCTGCTCCAGATCAACTCAAAAATGGCTTTCCTCCACCACTGCTCTAAGCTGCTGCTGGACTTTGTTCCTGGGGCCATCCCCAGAAAACTTTCCCTCCAGGCCATGCTCAGGTTGGCCATGGGATGCTTGATTCGAATCGCTGGCGATTTGGTCCACAACGGGCGCAATAAACTGCTTTTGCCACCTGCCTGGGCTTGTCCCCCCAAAAGGGGATTGGTCCAGCACCAGCCAGCGTGGTGTAGTGGTTAAGAGCGGTGGTTTGGAGCAGTGGATTCTGATCTGGAGAACCGGGTTCTTCTTCCTCTTCCTCTTCCTCTTCCTCTTCCTCATCTTCTTGTTCCTCATCTTCTTGTTCCTCATCTTCTTCTTCTTCTTCTTCTTCTTCTTCTTCTTCTTCTTCTCCTTCTCCTTCTGTGAATTAAACCGAGTTGACTTCATGGGCTTGGGCAGATGTCACTCTGCTTTGGACAGCCCTGTTAGCTCTAACAGTGGAGACAACAGAGGAAGGCGTGGGGCAGTTGGCTAGGCATTTGTTCCGTCACGATTGCACGAGCTGCCAGTTCATTGAAGAAGGACGCCCAGTCATTGCTTCCCCCCATTCGTCCCCCTCCAGAATGACAGATCCATCGCTCTGCGTGAATGGAGCACGCTGGACAGAGTAAATAATAAATGCACAGAGCGGAGAGGCACAGCGCTTTCCTGGAGCCGAGCCATCCCTCTGTCTTTCCGATGAATGGCACAGCTGCATCGCCCGGCGTTCCCTGCCAAAATCTGCAAAGGCCAACGTTTATCACCGCTGGTACGCGCAACGGCTTTATTAGCCAAGAAAGGCCCAAACTGCATTTGGCCAAGTTTTGATTCAAAAGTTTCACCAAATGCACGTTTTAATCTCAGCCAGTTGGGTCGGAGGGCTTCCCGAAGCAGTTTTGTGCCGTCAATCTTGGCCTTGAGTAGCGTGGTCGTGAAGAGTGGGGGACTCTAATCTGGAGAACCGGGTTTGATTCCCAACTCCTTCACATGAGCTGCAGACTCTAATCTGCCAGATTAAATATTGTCTATTCAGACTAGTGGGGGCTCTCCAGGGTCCCAGATTGAGGTCTTTCACGTCACTGGAGATGTCGGGGATCGAACCAGGGACTTTCTGCATGCCAAGCAAAGATTGTCCCATGCCGCCAAAGCCCCTCCCCAAAGGGTACACACATGTACTGAATCAGACCCGCTGTCTGTCGAGATCAGTATTGCCTATTCAGACGGGCAGCGGCTCTCCAGGGTCTCAGGCAGAGATCTTTCACTTCACCTATGGTGTGATCCTTTGACTGGAAATGCCAGGGATTGAACCTGGGACCTTTGCCAAGCAGATGCTTGACCCCTGAGCCATGGTCCCTCCCCTAAAGAAAGCATTGATTACTGGACATATGAAGACCTTCTTGCTCTACAGGATCTCATGCCAAGGTCTTTATCATCACCTCCTCCTTTTAACTGGAGATGCTGGGGAACTAACAGAGGACCTTCTGAAGGCCAAGCAAAGGTTGTCCCACAGTGCCGAAGCCCCTCCCCCAAGGGTACACACATGGACTGAATCAGACTGGCTGTCCGTCGAGATCAGTCTAGTCTATTCAGACCGGCAGTGGCTCTCCAGGGTCTCAGGCTGAGGTCTTTCACATCACCAACTTGCCTAGTCCCTTTAAGTGGAGATGCCGGGGATTGAATCTGCTCCATGGCTCTCCAGGGTCTCAGGCTGAGGTCTTTCACACCTACCCCAGGGCCTACAACATATATCACAATGAAACAAGCTGGAATGTGTCCAGAGGAGGGCAACAAAGATGGTGAGGGGTCTGGAGACCAAGTCCTATAAGGAAAGATTGAAGGAACTGGGTATGTTTAGCCTGGAGAGGAGAAGACTGAAAGGTGATATGGTAACCGTCTTCAAGTACTTGAAGAGCTGTCATAGAGAGGATGGTGCCGAGTTCTTTTCTGTTGCCCCAGAAGGTCGGACCAGAACCAATGGGTTGAAATTTAGAGTTCCCGTCTAAAAATTAGGCAGAACTGTGTAACAGAGCGGTTCCTCAGTGGAACAGGCTTCCTCGGGAGGTGGTGAGCCCTCCTCCCTGGAGGTTTTTAAGCAGAGGCTAGATGGCCACCTGTCAGCAATGCTGATTCTGTGACCTTAGGCAGATCATGAGAGGGAGGGCCTCTTGGCCATCTTCTGGGCATGGAGTAGGGGTCACTGGGGATGTGGGGGGAAGGTAATTGTGAATTTCCTGCATTGGGCAGCGGGTTGGACTAGATGACCCTGGTGGTCCCTTCCAACTCTATGATTCTATGAAAGCAAAGAGACCAGAGGAAGAACCATTGAATGTTCAGATTATCTCAACCTGTTGCTAATGAATGATGCCTGCTCATTAGACCCGCCAAACCCATTTCTCAGCAGTTGCTGGTTGAGTCAAATTACCTTTCACTTTACGATGAGCCATATGGATCAAACCTTTCCTTTGTCTCACTCTTGACAATCTCAGAGCGACGTTCAAGTACAGATAAGGCCACGCCACGGCTCCCTTTTCATTAGCAGGAGCCGGAGAAGGGGTCCTGCTGGGCCACAAGCCTAATTAACGGGCCTCGCACTGAATCGGCATTTGGGACGGCCCTCGTCCCTCTTCGCCGTCGCCATCCTCTGCCTTTTTCAAAACCCAGCGCATGAAATAAAGCCGTTGCTACCCCTGGTAAAATGACTCGCCGCAAGGGGGGAAAGAGCCCCACCAAGCAACGTGTGGCTATTTTGGTCTTTGAGGGCGCCCAGATGCTCTTACTAAGAGAACCGTTTCGTTTGGGATTTTGACACCCCGCTGGCGTTGGTTGCTTGCCTCCCCATTTACCGTCTGCCATCTTTCGCCCAACCTCACCTATGGAGAATAGTTCATCTATGTGAGGTGGTGGCTGGAGATCTCCCGCTGTTACAACTGATCGCCAGGAGACAGCGATCAGTTCCCCTCGAGAAAATGGCTGCTTTGGCAGTCGGACTCTATGGCATTGAAGTCCCTCCCTTTCTCCAAACCCCTCCCTCCTCAGGCTCCACCCCAAAACCTCCAGGTATTTCCCAACCCAGAGCTGGCAACCCTAGGTGGTCAGGCTGAAGAGGAGAAGACTGAGAGGGGATGTGATAACCATCTTCAAGTTCATCAAGGGCTGTCATATAGAGGATGGTGCCGAGTTGTTTTCTGTCGCCCCAAAAGTTCAGACCAGAACCAACGGGTTGAAATTAAATTTAAAGAGTTTCCCTCTAGACATTAGGAAAAACTTTCTAACAGTTAGAGCAGTTCCTCAGTGGAACAGGCTTCCTCGGGAGGTGGTGAGCTCTCCTTTCCTGGAGGTTTTGAAGCAGAGGCTAGATGGCCATCTGTCAGCAAGGCTGATTCAATTATCTTAGGCAGTTCATGGGAGGGAGGGTCTCTTGGCCACCTTCTGGGCATGGAGGGGGCGTCACTGGGGTGTGGGGGGCTGGTTGTGAATTTCCTGCACTGTGCAGGGGGTTGGACTAGATGACCCTGGTGGTCCCTTCCAACTCTATGATTCCATGTAGCATAGGGCGTCATCTTATAACTTGTAAATTCAAAATTTTATAAATTTAGGCTGGGATTTGTGGTTTTAAGACTGATATTAGACTGCGTGTTATTTATTGTTGGAAGCCGACCGGCTTTGCTGGGAAAGGTGTGGGACAGAAATAAATAAATAGGGTGGTTTTTTAAAAATGCAAAACGTACCCTCCGTTTCAGCTCCAACTTACGACGAACCAGCTTCTCCATACCTTTAGAGCCCAGTGCCGCAAAGGTTACTTTAGGAAGAATTTTCTAACAGTCAGAGCGGTTCCTTGGTGGAACAGGCTTCCTCGGGAGGTGGTGACTTCTCCTTCCCTGGAGGTTTTGAAGCAGGGGATAGATGGCCATCTGTCAGCAATGCTGATTCTATGACCTTAGGCAGATGATGAGAGGGAGGGCATCTTGGCCATCTATATATATAAAGCGGACACAATGTCCTTCCTCAGTTATTCACATTTTGCCGTGCGCATGTTTCAAATCGCACACATCCTCCTTGCAAACCCATCAGCACCGCATTGTCAACCTCTGGTGACTAAACCCTCCCGCATCGTTCAGCACGCAAGCTCTCAGCGAGAGGAGAAAAAGAGAAAGAAGCGTGGATTCTGGCAACCGCCGTCATTCAATTTCTCTCTTAACTTGTTGCAAGAACTGGCGGGGGGGGGAGGCTGGGATTATTCACTCTCTTTCGTAAGGGGGAGCCGGACAAAAAAACCGGAACGGACAATCAAATACTGGTGGGAGATTATGAGCCAACTGTAGGGCGATAGAACAGGACGAGCTGAAGAACGGGATGTAAATATGTAGGGTTGCCAGCTCTGGGTTGGGAAACGTCTGGATATTTGGGGGTTGTAATCATAGAATCATACAGTTGGAAGGGACCACCAGGGTCATCTAGTCCAACCCTCTGTAAAATGCAGGAAAATCACAACTATCTCCCACACACACACACACAGTGACCCCTACTCCATGCCCAGAAGATGGCCAAGATGCCCTCCCTCTCATGATCAGCCTAAGGTTGTAGAATCAGCATTGCTGACAGATGGCCATCTAGCCTCTGCTTCAAAACCTCCAGGGAAGGAGAGCTTACCACCTCTCGAGGAAGCCTGTTCCACTGAGGAACCGCTCTAACTGTTAGAAAATTCTTCCTAATGTCTAGAGGGAAACTCATTTGATTTAATTTCAACCCGTTGGTTCTGGGGCAACAGAAAACAACTCTGCACCCTCCTCCATATGACAGCCTTACAAGTACTTGAAGATGGTTATCATGTCCCCTCTCAGTCTTCTCCTCTCCAGGCCAAACATACCCAGCTCCTTCAACCTTTTCTCCTAGGACTTGGTCTCCAGACCCCTCACCATCTTTGTTGCCCTCCTCTGGACACGTCCCAGCTCGTCTACATACTTCTTGAATTGCAGTGCCAGAACTGAACACAATACTTTAGGTGAGGTCTAACCAGAGCAGAGTAAAGGGATACCATCACCTTGCGTGACCTGGACACTATACTTCAGTTGATACAGCCCAAGATCACATTTGCCTTTTTAGCTGCCGCATCACACTGCTGACTCATGTTGCCTGAGGAGGGTGGGGTTTGGGGAGGGGCAGGACTTCCATTGGGGTATAATGCCGTAGAGCCTGGTTTCGGCTGGGGAGGGCAGGCTGGAAATATAATAAATGATAAAAATATAATACATAATAATAATAGAGTCCACACTATGACCCTGGTGGTCCCTTCCAACTCTATGATTCTATGATCCCATTAGGAAGTGCCGTTTAAACTTTTGCTAGAGCGCATCAAAGGATTGTTGCTCTCTCGCGAGCAAACTGTACTGACTTGTCCTTGGCTGCCGCACTGGACCGCGGCTTAATATTCCCGTACAAATCACAAAAACAGGTTTTCAAGCGGCCGCCGAGTCCCCTTTTAGTATCAATTATCGTTCGGACTGAAAACGCCGGAGAATGGGTCTTCATCAGAGCACGTCGCTAGGAAAGAGCGAGGCTTCTGGCCCGACGGAGGGCGGCCCGAAACCACGTTTCCTACCGCTGTGGATTTCTTGGAAACTCACCTTTATCATTCAAACGGCAGGTTAATCCAAGGAAGCAGCCGTTGCGATTGCGAACTCAAACAATAGGCAATAGAAATGAAGCCATTCAGTGACTGGCTAGACCTGGGTTATTCTTTCTCTGTACACCCACGCAGCCTCCCGCAAGGGTAGTGTGGGTCGCCAATTGTTGCTTGGGTTATAGAGAAACACCGTGCCTGGCTTTTTCTAGGCAATGGGGTCTCTCTCGCACGAGGAAAAAACAACCGCCCAGTGTATTAGTATATAGCAGTGGTTCCCAACCTTTTTTTGACCAGGGACCACTAGGACTTTTTTGATCGGTGCAGGGACCCCAAGGTTCAAAATAAAAATTCTGAGAATTTGAAAATAAACTTTAATCATAACTGTTAGTTAAACATTAAACTTAGAATAACATCTGAATATATATATTTTATAATAGAGAACTTTTAATTGAAAATATTAATTTATTATGGGTTCATAACTTTGTTTCGCGGACCTTAATTTAGTTCTCGCGGACCCCTGGGGGGTCCCAATGGTGTATAGTGTCCAGATCACGCGAAGTCCTGGTATCACTCTGCTCTGGTTAGACCTCACCTAGAGTACTGTGTTCAGTTTGGGGCACTGCAATTTAAGAAGGACGTAGACAAGCTGGAACGTGTCCAGAGAAGGGAAACAAAGATGGGGAGGGGTCTGGAGACCAAGTCCTATGAGGAAAGGTTGAAGGAGCTGGGGATGTTTAGCCTGAAGAGGAGAAGACCGAGAGGGGATATGATCACCATCTTCAAGGACTTGAAGGGCTATCATAGAGGAGGGTGCCAAGTTGTTTTCTGTTGCTCCAGAAGGTGGGACCACAACCAACGGGTTGAAATTAAATCGAAAGAGTTTCCGTCTAGACATCAGGAAGAATTTTCTAACAGAGCGGTTCCTCGGCGGAACAGGCTTCCTCGGGAGGTGGTGAGCTCTCCTTCCCTGGAGGTTTTGAAGAAGAGGCTCGATGGCCATCTGTCAGCAACGCTGATTCTATGACCTTAGGCAGATGATGAGAGGGAGGGCATCGTGGCCATCTCCTGGGCATGGAGTAGGGGTCACTGGGGGTGTGGGGGGAGGGAGGGAGTTGCAAAATTCCTGCATTGTGCAGGGGATTGGATTAGATGACCCGGTGGTCCCTTCCAACTCTATGATTCTGATTTCAGGGGCCGCACCAAATCATGACTTCATCTACGAACTTGAAAACTGTCTGTGGTTCGTTCAGGCCAGCATTCCTGTAGCAACCAGCCGGGTGCCCCCCCCAAAAAAAATCTATATCACAGGCACAGAGAATAAAGTCTACCTGTCTTGCTGCTATGGTTGCCAACCTCCAGGTGGGGCCCGAAGATCTCCCAGAATTACAACGGAGCGCTAGATGACAGGGATCAGATCCCTGGAGAAATTGGCATCCGTGGAGGGGGGATAGTGTGGCGTTATACCTTCCGAGAAGCTTTTCTCCTTCATAAAATCATAGACCTTTTATGCATGGCTGTTTCCCTCGCGGTCACCTCTCTGACGACATCGGGTCTTTGTGTTGATTATGTACTCTTTGGATTTAATTTCAACCCATTGGTTCTGGTCCGACCTTCTGGAGCAACAGAAAACAACTCGGCACCCTCCTCTCTAGGACAGCCCTTCAAGTACTTTCTGAACGTCAGAGGTCACCTCGCTCTCCCCCTGCCTTTCCCCGCGTTTTGCCCGTGTTTTCAAATTTGAGGTAAAACAGATCCCTGAAAAGATGGGCAAAATGCTGCGAGACGCTGCTGGAGAGCGAGGCAACCTCTGATGGTCAGAAATGGCATGCATAAAAGACCATCGATCATAGTCTTTGTATTAGCCGATCTCCAGTTCCAATGTATTCCAGGTGCCGGTACAGGAAAAAGAAGAAGACGAATTGGATTTTATATGCCAACTTTCTCTACCACTTAAGGAAGAATCAAACCGGCTTGCAATCACCTTCCCTTCCCCACGACAGACACCCTGTGAGGTAGGTGGGGCTGAGAGAGCTCTCGGAGAACTGCGACTGGCCCAAGGTCACCCAGCTTCGTGTGCAGGAGCGGGGAAACCAACCTGGTTACCAGATCAGCCTCCGCCGCTCACGTGGAGGAGTGGGGGATCGAACCCGGTTCTCCAGATCGGAGCCCGCCACTCCAAACCACCGCTCTCCGCCACTACACCACGCTGGCTCTCCATCCTCTTTGCATCAGTTGCTGGAGGACACAAGCTGGAGGATGCTGTTGCAGTTGCTGCATTTGGTGGACCCTTGGCCTGATCCATAGAGTTGCAAGATCCCTCTTTGCCATTGGCGGGAGGTTGTTGGGATGGAGCCTGAGGGTGGGGTTTGGGGAGGGATTTCAACGCCCTAGAGTCCAATTGCCGAAGCGGCCATGTTCTCCAGGTGAACTGATCTCTATCAGCCGGAGGTCAGTTGGAATAGCAGGAGATCTCCAGCTAGTACCTGGAGGTTGGGAACCCTACTGATCCAGCAGGGCTCATCTTATGTTCTTCCGTTCCCAGCACAAAAGCCGGGCCTTGGTTTTGTCCCCACCCCGCAGCACTTCTGTCTCATCTGGATCAAGTTCCAATTTATTCACCCTCCTCCGGGCCTTTATTCTCTCCAGGCGCCGGGCTTAACATTTCCGCTGCCTCTCTGGATTTAGATGGAGAACAGAAAGAGAGTGGGTCTCTGTTGTGCCCTTGCTGTGTATCATCAGCATATAGATGACGCCACGCTCCAAATCTCCGGATCATCCCTCCGAGCGGCTTCAGGCAGCTGTTCGAGGGCCTGCGGGATAAGACCTTGACTGGAGGCCCCGTCTGAAATGAGCCTGTCTGCTAAGAAACATGCCGGAGGTCAAAGACGGGATGGTTTGAATCCCTCGCCCAGCTGTAGAGGAATCATAAGAACGTAAGAACATCCTGCTGGTTCAGACCAAGGCCCATCAAGTCCAGCGGTCTGTTCACACAGTGGCCGACCAGGTGCCTCCAGGAAGCCCACAAGCAAGACGACTAGAGCAGCACCATCCTGCCTGTGTTCCACCGCACCCAAAATAATAGGCATGCTCCTCTGGGACTGTACGGAAGGAAGGAAGGAAGGAAGGAAGGAAGGAAGGAAGGAAGGAAGGAAGGAAGGAAGGAAGGAAGGAAGGAAGGAAGGAAGGAAGGAAGGAAGGAAGGAAGGAAGGAAGGAAGGAAGGATAAGAAAAGCCCTGCTGGATCAGACCAAGGTCCATCAAGTCCAGCAGTCTTTTCACACAGCGGCCAACCAGGTGCCTCCCAGAAGCCCCCAAACAAGGCAACTACAGCAGCATTATCCTGCCTGTGTTCCTCAGCACCTCGTATAACAGGCATGCTCCTCTGAGATGGTAGAGAATAGGTATGCATCATGACTAGTATCTATTTTGACTAGTAGCCATGGATAGCCCTCTCCTCCATGAACATGTCCACTCCCCTCTTCAAGCCTTCCAAGATGGTAGCCATCACCACATAAGAACATAAGAAAGGCCCTGCTGGATCAGACCGAGGTCCATCAAGTCCAGCAGGAGGAGGAGGAGGAGGAGGAGGAGGAGGAAGAGGAGGAGGAGGAGATGGTTTTTATATGCCGACTTTCTCTACCACTTAGGGAAGAATCAAAGCAGCTTACAATCACCTTCCCTTCCCCTCACCACAACAGGCATCCTGTGAGGTAGGTGGGGCTGAGAGAGCTGTGACTAGCCCAAGGTCACCCAGCTGGCTTCATGTGGAGGAGTGGGGGAACCAACCCGGTTCACCCGATTCGCCTCCGACGCTCGTGTGGAGGAGCGGGGAATCAAACCCAGTTCTCCACCGCTCCAAACCACCGCTCTTGACCACGACACCACACGGAAGTGTTGGGGGGGGGGACTGTGCAAGACTTCTGGGGGGAGTCGGTGGTGAGGGGGAACCTGGCCACCCTACATAATCCAAATGTATCCCTTGCGGAGAAAGGATTTCTGTAAGCCCTACGCGGAAAAGCGACTATTTTCTGATTCCACCCCCACCCCCAGAAATGGATCAGAGTTTCATAAAGCTGAAACCGGACCGCAGGGCAAGGGGGGAAACAGAGGGGAGAGGAGGAGTGGAAATCTGGTTAGAATTAATTTAAATTCGAGTATCTGATCTAAATAATGCCACCGCGAGTCCTTTATGCGGCATTACGTAAACGTCTTCCCACTGGTCTGGCAAATCAGATTAAATGTTTTTTAAGCACTTCCCTGATTTGGGGAGGGGGGAGATTATTCCCCCGAGTCAAGCGAATGCTGCATTCCAATAAGTCTTAGGTAATGCCGTGTGGGTGTGAATAAGGGAACGGATTTACTAATGCAGGATTAAAATATTAATGTGGGGACGGGTGGGGATTCCAGGTTTCCAACAACCCCTTGCCGCTAAGCAGGGCTCCACGCCCTCCGGAGTACCTTCAGCCTCAAGGGGATTGTCACGTTTGAGGGTTCACTGCATCCCGGAAGCTGAACCTAAGAAGAGTCCTGCTGGATCAGACCAGGGGTCCACCTGGTTAGGATTCTCAGGTCCCTCTTCGCCCCCAATGGGGTTTTTTTTGGAGCGGAGCTTGAGGAAGGCGGGGTTTGGGGAGGGGAGAGACTTCAATGTCATAGAGTCCAATGGCCAAAGCAGCCATTTTCTCCAGGGGAACTGATCTCTATCAGCTGGAGATCAGGCGTGATAGCAGGAGATCTGCAGCTACTACCTGGAGGTTGGCAACCCTACACCTAGTCCCTACACTGGAAGCTATGGGGTTTAGGATTTGGGTTGTCCATTCTTTTTCACAGTGCTGGTGTTTTTTTTTTTCAGTTGTAAGCTCTGCAGTTCTTCTCCTTCTTCTCCTTCTTTTTTCTTCTTGTAGTGGTGTCGAGATTAAGAGCGGCGGAGTCTAATCTGGAGGACCAGGTTCGATCCCCCACTCCTCCACATGAGCGGCGGACTCTAGACCGGCGGACCAGGTTGGTTTCCCCATTTCTCCACATGAAGCCTGCTGGGTGACCTTGAGCTAGTCACAGTTCTCTCCAAACTCTCTCAGCCCCACCTACCTCACAAGATTTGTGTAGCGGGGAGGGGAAAGGAAGGTGATTGTAAGCCACTTTGAGACTACTTAACGGCAGAGAAAAGTGGGGTCTAAAAACCAATTCTTCTTCTTCCTCCTCTTCTTCTTCTTCTTCTCATGGGCTACCAGGTGTCATTGGGCTGATCAGTAGATTAGCAAAGTAAAGCTTTATTGAATGGCCAATCCAAATCCTAAATCCTGTGGCTTCCAGTGTATGGACTTCCAATGTATGGACTAGATGGACCACTGGTCTGATCCAGCAGGGCTCTTCTGATGTTCTTATCAGGGGCAGGACTCAGTCTCTGTGCCCTGTTGTTGGCCCTCCAGAGAAACTGGTTGGCCACTGTGTGAGACTGGATGCTGGACTAGATGGACCCTCAGTGGTCTGATCCAGCAGGGCTCTTCCTATGTTCTTATCAGGGGAAAGTTTCGGTCTCCATCCCCTGTTATTGGATATCCAGAGGAACTGGTTAACCACTGTGAGAGTCAGGAAGCTGGACTAGATGGACTACTGGTTCTGATCCAGCAGGGCTCTTCTGATGTTCTTATGAAGGCCTCGGTTTCTATCCTCTGCTGTTGGACCTCCAGAGGAACTTATTGGCCACTGTGTGAGACAGGATGCTGGACTAGATGGACCACTGGTCTGATCCAGCAGGGCTCTTCTGATGTTCTTACCAAGGGAAGGCTTCAGCTTCTATCCTCTGTTGTTGGACCTCCAGAGGAACTTATTGGCCACTGTGTGAGACAGGATGCTGGACTAGATGGACCACCGGTCTGATCCAGCAGGGCTCTTCTGATGTTCTCTTTGTGTTCAAGCTAGTAAGTATCTGAGCATACAGTAAGAAGCTGCCGATGCTGAAATTCCTTCTCTGTCTCAACCTCCTAGAAATAACGACGATGAAAAACAGAAAGCTGCTCCTTAGTAGAAGACCTTAATGGAATGACCTTGTCATCTCCAGTGGAAGTCAAAAGTTCTCATGGACTTGGTGATGGGTTCCTCCAAACTTTTAAAAATTAAGCTCCGTTGGCTTCTAAGTGAGCTATTTGTCACTTGATCACCAACCATAATGGGGAAAAAACTTTGCTAACATAACCCTGGTAGTAGCTGGAGAGCTCCTGCAGTTACAACTGATCTCCAACCGATAGAGATCAGTTCACCTGGAGAAAATGGCTGCTTTGGCAATTGGACTCTATAGCATTGAAGTCCCTCTTCTCCTCAAACCCTGCCCTCCTCAGGCTCTGCCCTAAAAATCTCCAGGTATTTCCCAAGCCAGTGCTGGCAACCCTAACTGAGACCGAGTCCATTGCTGATGCATTCGTTTTGCTCAGATTCCCTGTAAGGAACTTGTCCTGGGATGTGTTTATACACCAACTTTCATAAGCAAACATTTCTATCGGCCTTGTCATACCAGATGGCTCCTTATAGCGTTCAAATAAAAGCTGTTTTAATTATCATAATGAGAAGGAGCCGGAGTGAGTCACAGGCTGAAGAATAATGTTACTCATTAAACCTTTCGTGAATAATTAGTTAATGTTTATGAATGTATACGGCTCGTGAAGGGGAGAAACCGGTTTTTGTATTGCCGCTCCCAGGATCGTCTGCAAGGGAAGGGTTTATTGTTCAACAGAGGTTAGAGGAACACCGTTATGCGACTCAGAAACCAAATAGTTTGAAAGGTTTGGTTTTGTATTTTAATTAAGCCAAGGCAATTGCCGGGAAAAGCTCACGAAGCCGTCTTACACTTTATCAAACCATTGGTCCATCAAGGTTAGTATTGCCTACTCAGACTAGCGGTGTCTCTCCAAGGTCTCGGGTGGAGGTCTTTCACATCACCTCCTGCCTGGTCCTTGTGGTCGGAGATGCTGGGGATTGGACCTGGGACCTTCTGCATGTTAAGCAGGTGCTCGTCCGCTGAGCCGCAACCCCTCCCTAAATGAAACTGCCTTCTTCTGGGTCGCACCCTTGGGTGTATCATAAGAACATAAGAACATAAGAAAAGCCATGCTGGGTCAGACCAAAGCCCATCCAGTCCAGCCATTGCGGCCGTGCCCAAGGGTCACGTATGCAACTATTTTGCATGTTTAACTGCTTTCGATTTCTTTGTTAGAAGAGAACGCAGTTGCACACTTTTGCTTCGACTGCTAACCAGGCAGCAGGAGAGGCTCTCCTTTCGCTAAGGATGCCTACTCATAAGTAAGCTTAGGGCCTTGCCAAAGGCTTTTGGCAAGTATAGGAAACATAGAATGTAGACAGGATTATTTGTCTTGTATCCCAGTGATATTTTACCCTACCCTGAGTTCGAGTAAAGATTGTTTAACACAAAGACAAACGCTTTTGTGTCTTTTGTGCGTGTGTGTGATCTCCAGTTCTCTATAGTTCAAGAGGAACGATCCAATCCCTCTGAACTGGCAGCAGAAAGTTAAGTATCGGGGATCCCTTTACAGGAACTGGACCCCAAACTCTAATAATGGCATCGTTCCCCACTGAAATCTCTGCCCCCCAAAGGCTCTGCCCCCAACTCTGCAGGAGTTTCCCAGCCTGGATGTTGCAACCCTGGTTCCTCCAAGTTCAAACTACGCCATGCTGAAAACCTATGGGACTGGCTCTTTTTCTAATCACGGTTTGCCCCATAACTGAAAATAAATCATGCTTGGTTGGAGGATGCTTTGACCCTTAATGTTTCTCTTCCCCCCAGTACGCAGAGTTTCATACTTAGGTACGTTAATATCCTTTCAGTAATGAGATAGACCCCCCCTTCCTTTCCTGAGAGCCAGTGTGGTGTAGTGGTTAAGAGCAATGGTTTAGGGCGGTGGACTCTAATCCGGAGAACCGGGTTCGATTCCCCACTCCTCCACGTGAGCGGCGGAGGCTAATCTGGTGAATTGGGTTGGTTTCCCCGCTCCTCCACACGAAGCCAGCTGGGTGACCTTGGGCTAGTCACAGCTCTCTCAGCCCCACCTACCCCACAGGGTGTCTGTTGTGGGGAGGAGAAGGGAAGGTGATTGGAATCTGGTTTGAGTCTCCCTTAAGTGGTAGAGAAAGTCGGCATATAAAGCCCAACTCTTCTTCTACTTGTTCTGCTTCTTCTTCCTCCTCCTCCTCCTCTACCAGCACCTGTAATATATCGGAACTGGAGATCGGCTAATAAAAAACCTATGACAAACAAGCCCTTGCTTGTTCCAAAAAACCTACAGGACACGGAGTGATTTTCATTGGCACTCCGACGACAAGGCAGTAACTCACACGATCTCCTGCAAGCTTTCCGTTAGGTGGCGGATAATTAATGGCCCTGACAAATCAAAACCGAATCCAGCCCGAGGAACTGTTTGTTTGGTGGTACCAGCCGGGGTGGGGGAGAAAACACGCCACCCCGCAAAAAAACCCCGACAATGCTAATTTCCCGAACAGATATTAAATCGAGCATTTTATGGTCCTGCTCAGATTTATGCTCTCATTACCTCTCGCCCACATGGATGGCGAGAGAGTGGCATCGTAATTCTCCCTCGCCCGCTCCCCCCCGCCACAGGAATTTCATAGCACCGCATTAAAAGGGTGATCGCTTTCCGTGCACGTTTCGAGGCCTGTTTCCCTTTCAGTCGGGTTCTTGTAGGTTATCCGGGCTGTGTAACCGTGTAACTTTCAGCCTGTTGGCATAAAACAGATGGGCGGGATGGGGAGACCCCAGCTCTCTTTGCGCTTCGTTTTCAAGACGGAGGATTGAAACCCCCCCTATTGCAACTGATCTCCAGCTGATAGAGATCCGTCCCCCTGGAGAAAATGGCCGCTTTGGCCATTGGACTCTACGGCGCTGAAGTCCCTCCTCTCTCCAAGCCCCTCCCTCCTCAGGCCCCGCCCCTCAAAATCTCCAGGTAATTCCTAACCCAGAGCTGGCAACCCTATTCCAGGTTGGTTCGTCGCTTTCGACAGCTAAATGAGGCAGCATAGGCTTCCATGAGAAGGTTTTAAAATGCAAATCCAACTTCTTCTCCTTTTTGTTTGTGATCTGTCTTCAAGGCCGATAGTCTCTTGAGTCAACAGAAGCAGCAGAGTTCTCAAAAGCAGGGAGGGGAAAGGGTCCTGACAATCGCCAATCCCATTAATTCGCCCAAGAGCAAAAAAGAAAGAAAAATCTCGTCGGGGAGAGAAATAAACTGAATAGCTTCGGCTGTAATCAGAAATCTTTGAAGCCCCTCTTTTCATTCTCCGTATGCCTTGAATCTGAAACGGGGCCTTGGAAATGGCAGTGGAGGGCTTCCTTTCATCTTACCCTTGCTCAGGTTTGTAAGGGCCTTCCCGGAATATAAATCACTTATTTTTAGAGACTTCAGCACTCACTTTCTCTGCTTCTGCCTCTCTCTGTCAGCATTGCTGACAGATGGCCATCTAACCTCCAGGGAAGGAGTGCTTACCACCTCCCGAGGAAGCCTGTTCCACTGAGTAACCGCTCTACCTGTTAGAAAATTCTTCCTAATGTCTAGACGGAAACTCTTTTGATTTAATTTCAACCCGTTGGTTCTGGTCTGACCTCCTTGGGCAACAGAAAACAACTCGGCACCATCCTCAATATGACAGCCCCTCAAGTACTTGAAGATGGTTATCATATCCCCTCTCAGTCTCCTCCTCTTCAGGCTAAACATCCCCAGCTCCTTCAACCTTTCCTCATAGGACTTGGACATAGGCGACTGTAATCGACCCTGCTTATCTTCCAAGAACCCGCCCTGACCCTGGCCTCGGCCAGGGAGAGCAGGTTATAAAATAAATAAATAAAGATAAAACTGGGCCATCCAGGTCAGGGCAGCAGATTAACAGCGGGGGTTGCCCATTGAGCTCCTCTGCATAGCAACCCTGGTATGGCTCGGTGGTCTCCCATCCAAATGCTAACCAGGGCTGGCCCTGCTTCGCTTCCGAGATCTGATGAGATCAAGCTAGCCTGGGCCATCCAGGGGATGGCAAGGGATGGACAGAGGTGGTTTGCCAGTGCCTGCCTCTGTGTAGCAACCCTGGATTTCCTTGGCGGCCTGCCATCCAAATGCTAAGCAGGGCTGGCCCTGCTTCGCTTCCGAGATCTGACGCGATCGGGCTATACCATGCTGCCTTCCCTCCAGCCTGGGCTATTACGGCTGCTCTAAAGACATAAAAACATTACCTGCTCAAGTAAGCGCGACCCCTACACTTCTCTCTGTCTGGAGAGGTAGGGAGACTGCATATTCATTTGCATTTTTTACAAAATGGTAAAATGTAAAAAAAAACCCACAAAAACACTTTTGTTCCAAAAGTTAAAGGAAGCCCTTTTATCTCTTTAAATGAGCGATTTCGGGAGGGGGGATATTAACAGTTGCTTTATCATCAGCCTCCTACATTCATCTGTTTTTCCCCCCTTGATCATCAAGTTTTGCGGGGAGAGAAGTGTTCCTGTCTTTAATTTGTGGGCTGCGAAGGCTGACAGGTTTGTCAAAGCTGGGGTTTTTTGTTTTTGTTCCTGCGAATCTCTCCCGACAGGGTTCCACACCTCTCGTTCCTTTCTCTCGCTTTCCGCTATTTCGAGATCCGGAGCCTGTCCCGGAACGCGGGCTCTCGCTCAACGGTCCGAATCGACCGGGTCCAAACGACATTCGTACGGCGAATCTCCTGCGTGCTTCGCAGGATCTTTTCGCGGGTCCCCCTTGGGCCGAAACGAGGCTGTTGGGCCCACCGTCTTAATGGTGGTTTCCCACGAAACTCTGATTTGAATTTCAGCAGGCTGAAATAGCTCCAGAAATCCCCCCCACCCGGAGTTGGCAACCCTAGCCCCAGCTGCCATTTGGCCCAGGTTCAGCCAGTGTGAAAGGACTCATTCCATAGCCCGTACCATGCTTAACCTATCAGATGACTTTCCTTATATAATTGAACTACAGAAACCAGTTTCTCAGCTTTCGGATCTGGTTTCTTGGCTTCAACTGACTCCACCCTCCTCATTTTTTCACCGCCAAGGAATTTATAATCCTTCCCCAGGGCAACTGTAGAAAGGCAGGGTATTCTACTAAAACTATTATTGTTGTTGTTGTTGTTGTTGTTGTTACTGTTACTGTTATTACTATTATCACTATTATTATCACTATTATTACTAAATTAAATAATTAAATTTTATTTATTAGTTATTAATTAAATTATTGATTAAATTTTAATTATTAATTGAAAATTATTATCGTTAAATTATTAAATTATTATCATTATTAAAGTATTGCTATTAATAATAATAATATACATTATCATTATATATTATATATATTATTATATTATATATTATAGTAATCTATTATATTATATACTATTATAATATAATAACTTATTAAATAATAATAATAATAATAATAATAATAATAATAATAATAATAATAATAATAATAATAATAATAATAATAATAATATCCTGCCCTCTCCTGGAAAAACTGGGCTCTTCCTCCCTCCACTCCGCATGTGGCCCATGGAATATATACAAGGAACGTTGTAAATTTTAGGCCTTGGTTATCAAGGATTCTGAACTCCCTCCCCCCAGTAATTTTACCACATGCTCGGTACTTGGATGGGAAAGAGGTTTGCCGCTCTCCAGGTACTAGCTGGAGATCTCCCATTACCACTGATCTCCAGCTGATAGAGATCAGTTCCCCTGGAGAAAATGGCTGCTTGGGCAATTGGACTCTAAGGTACTGAAGTCCCTCCCTTCCCCAAAGCCCGCCCTCCTCAGGCTCCGTCCCAAAAACCTACTAGTAAAAATGGATACTAGTCATGATGCATACCTCTTCTTTCCAGGATCAGATCAGCATGCCTATTATATTAGGTGCTGTGGAAGACAGGCAGGATGGTGCTGCTGTAGTCGTCTTGCTTGTGGGCTTCCTAGAAGCGCCTGGTTGGCCACTGTGTGAACAGACTGCTGGACATCATGGACCTTGGTCTGATCCAGCAGGGCCTTTCTTCTGTTCAATCAATCAAGTTTTATTTTGACCCAATATCAGCTCTGAATAAAATCTTATGTTCTTACGCTATGTTCTCTCACCGGTGGCGAAGAGGAACCTGGCAACCCTAATGGGAAACCACGGAGGTGGTACAGGGTCGCTATGCAGAGGCAGGAAATCACAAACCATCTCTGTTTGTCTCTGCACTGACCTGGATGGCCTTAGGTGAGCCTGATCTTCTCAGATCTCAGAAGCTAAGCAGGATCGGCCATGAGTGGTACTTGGATGGGAAACCACCAAGGAGGTCCAGGGTCATTATGCAGAGGTAGGCAATGGCAAACCACCTCTGTTTGTCTCTCGCCTTGAAAACCCCATGAGGGTTTGCCATAAGACAGCTACAACTTGATGTCACTTTCCGCCACTAGGCAGGGTTGGGGAACTATGACATAGTTTTCATCTCTCTGAGAGCAGGGGGTTCAAACCTTGGTAAACAATAATGTATAGTTCCAGGTCGGGGATTTACAAGTTCTAATTTGGAACTATTTATATATTGTATATATTGTTAAGATCGGTATTTCTATTGTTATTTTAAAATGAAGAAAGCCGCCCTGAATTTGCAGAACCGGAGAATATGGCTGGACAGATAATGAAGATGGCATTTTAACATTTGGAAAGTAAAGTACAGAAGATCGGGATAATTCCAGTATTGATCTATGCACGTAGGATTGCCAACCTCCAGGTAGCTGGAGATCTAGACATTAGGAAGCATTTCCTAACAGTTAGAGCGGTTCCTCAGTGGAACAGGCTTCCTTGGGAGATGGTAAGTGCTCCTTCCCTGGAGGTTTTTAAGCCGAGGCTAGATGGCCATCTGTCAGCAATGCTGACTCTATGACCTTAGGCAGTTCATGAGAGGGAGGGCATCTTGGCCGTCTTCTGGGCATGGAGCAGGGATCACTGGGTGAATGGGAGAAAGGCAGTTGTGAATTTCCTGCACTGTGCAGGGGGTTGGACTAGATGACCCTGGTGGTCCCTTCCAACTCTATAATTCTATGATCTCCTGCTATTACAACTGATCTCCAGCTGATATAGATCAGTTTACCTGGAGAAAATGGCCACTTGGGCATTGAAGTCCCTCCCCAAACCCCGCCCTTCTCAGCCTCCGCCCCAGATATCTCCCTCCGGTGGCGAAGAGGGGTCTGGAAACCCTTTTTATTCCCCCATACACTGGCAGAGACCAGAGCTCAGGCAGCCGGCTTCCACGTGACACTTACATAAACTCAATCTTGTAACGGCTGTGTCGGATATTCCCCCCGACAGTTTTTATATTTCAGCATTTATATTTCAGTTGTTTTTTTCAGCATTTACATTTCCCATCAAGAGCTTTCAAATAAATAAATGGCATCCGAGGCCCGACGGAAAGGGGTGCTCCCCTCCCGCAAGAGCAAACGAGAAATCAAAGGGAATACAGAAGCAACCGTCTGCTTTAAAAAAAAAATCATCATCACCCTCATCATAATGAGCTGCTACAGCATCATTACTCGCGCTTCTCTACGTGAAGACGTTCGCGTTTATCGACCCTTCAATGTGCCCAGAACAGATTAAAGGCAGGGGACAGACGCACGGAGAATTTACTGAACCACGCACAAATAGCCGGATCCGAAGCAGGGCTCCGTCCATTCTGAATGCCAGGCAGGCAGACGCCGGAGGCTGCCGCGGCCAAAAATGAGAAGAGGGTCTCGGGGCGCCTCAAAAGATGAAAGGATTTATGGTGGCATCAGGCTTTCAGAGCCGACTTCGTCATCGGCGAGGGACGGAGCGGACTCTGGCTCCCGAAACCTTCCGCCCGTATAATGTATGTCTTTAAAGCGCCGCCAGATTCCCTGGTTATCAAAGGAACACATGAAGCTGCCTTCTACTGAACCAGACCCTGGGTCCATCAATGTCAGTATTGTCCACTCAGACCGGCAGCGGCTCTCCAGGGTCTCAGGCAGGGGTCTTTCACATCACCTACTTGCCTGGTCCCTTTAACTGGAGATGCTGGGGATTGAGCCTGGGACCTTCTGCATGCCAAGCAGATGCTCTGCCACTGAGCCACAGCCCCGTCCCCTGTATAGTCCACCGTATGCAGGGAGACGCTGAATGCCAAAAGGGTTGGACGCTTGGAACCACGGGCGGGGGGGCTTCTCCCAGCGAACGTCAAATACAGAAACAGGCAGATGTCAATGTGAATGTGCGGTACGCAACTCCAGGCCCTGGGATTGGGAGGCAGAGAGAAGCCTGGGGATTGGCCAGTACTGCCGTGTACGCTTGCAAACTGGTCTCCCGTTGCTGCCTGGAGAAACTTATGCATAACCTGGGCCCGTTACCCCACCTTGGCCTTCTGGACTGAATTTATAACCAAAGATAGGTTTCTTGAATGTGCAAAGTGGGTAACTTGCATACACATTGATGTTTTTGTTATAACTACAGTAGTGAATATATTTGTAATTATCAGTGGCTGTGTACTGAGTATCATTTCCTTTAGGATTGCATACCTTATATCAGTACACATCGTGTTTATTGAACCTCCAGGTACTAGCTGGAGATCTCCTGCTATTACAACTGATCTCCAGCCGATAGAGATCAGTTCCCCTGGAGGAAAATGGCCCAAATTTGGCCATTGGACTCTACGGCATTGAAGTCCCTCCCTTCCCCGAACCCTGCCCTCCTCAGGCTCCAACCCAAAAACCTCCCACCGGTGGCAAAGAGGGACCTGGCAACGCTACCCCACAGCATAATGAGGATTCAGAATATCCCATGGAATATCCCACCTATCACCAAAAAGTAATCGGGGACATGGGGACATTTTCGTCCACTGAATGGTTTTGGGGCTTAGATAGGAGGTCATGGGGTGCCAATTTTCTGTTTTGAATCAGCCTAATAAGCGGCGGCCAGCTGGGGGGGGGCGGTATACGTCCGAGCCCACCTAGATAACCGAGGCGACCTTCAACCCCCCACTGGATCCCGCGTTTTCCCAGGGAGCCCTTTTTGTGCCAAAGCCAGATTGAAAGTCGGAATGTGTCATCCAATTCCCCTTTCATCTCTCAGC
Organism: Euleptes europaea; assembly: GCF_029931775.1. Lineage (NCBI taxonomy): Eukaryota > Metazoa > Chordata > Lepidosauria > Squamata > Sphaerodactylidae > Euleptes > Euleptes europaea. The sequence continues at coordinate 12,869,105 of NC_079332.1, forward strand.
CCAATAGACTTCAAAACGAGCCCGTAGGTTAAGGAGACGGGGATCTGTGCCGCGTCAATCCCTCTGATCATCCTGACGGGCGCTTTCTGGAGGACTCGTAATGACTTTCTGAAAAGACTTCCGCCGGCGCAATTGTCCCGCCACAACTCGGCGGTGACTATTCCCGGCCCATAGTCACGGCAGACGTTTTCCCATCGTCTGTATTAAATGACGCACGGCATTTGTGCGAGAGGAGCATTGTTCTTACCCTTGCGCCCACCTCAATTCAACCAACCCAAGGAAACTTTCCAGGCGAATGTCATAACAGACCCAGGGATTATTGCAGATGTTGTTTGCCAGCGTGGTGTGGTGGTTAAGAGTGGTGGTTTGGACCGGCGGACTCTGATGTGGAGAACCGGTTTCGATTCCCCACTCTTCCACATGAGCGGCGGATGCTAATCTGGTGAACCGAGTTGATTTCCCCACTCCTCCACATGAAGCCAGCTGGGTGACCTTGGGCTAGTCACCGCTCTCTTTGAGCTCTCTCAGCCCCACCTACCTCACAGGATGTCTGTTGTGGGGAGGGGAAGGGAAGGTGATTGTAAGCCGCTTTGAGACTACTTAAAGGTAGAGAAAGGTGGGGTGCTAGAGAAAGTCAGCATATGAAAACCACCTCCTCCCCCTCCTCCCCCTCTTCTTCTTCTTCTTCTTCCCCCGTGTCAGTCTGCAGTAGAAAAGTTAGATTTGAGTCCACTCGCACCGTAGAGACCAATATTTTTGGGGGTATAAGCCCTCTTTGTCAGGTATGTATTGATTTGGATAAGGTATATGGACTTCCTTTTCACCCAAACACGTCGGATAAAAGGAAGCATTTCTTCATGTAACGCATAGCTCAGTTGGGGAACTCCCTGCCCCAGGATGTGGTGATGGCTGCCAACTTGGAAGGCTTTAAGAAGGGAGTGGACATGTTCATGGAAGAGAGGGTTATCCATGGCTACTAGTCGAAATGGATACTAGTCATGATGCATACCTATTCTCTCCAGTGTCAGAGAAGCATGCCTACTATGTTAAAGGTAAAGGTCCCCTGTGCAAGCACCGGGTCATTTGTGATCCATAGGGTGACGTCACATCCCGACGTTTACTAGGCAGACTTTGTTTTACAGGGTGGTTTGCCAGTGCCTTCCCCAGTCGTCTTCTTTTTACCCCCTGCAAGCTGGGTGCTCATTTGACCGACCTCGGAAGGATGGAAGGCTGAGTTGACCTTGAGCCGGCTGCCTGAAACCCACTTCCGTCGGGATCGAATTCAGGTCGTGAGCAGAGCTTGGACTGCGATACTGCAGCTTACCACTCTGCACCACGGGGCCTACTATGTTAGGTGCAGGATAATGCTGCTGCAGTCATCTTGTTTGTGGGCTTCCTAGAGGCACCTGGTTGGCCACTGTGTGATCAGACTGGTGGACTGTGTCTGTTCTTATGGAGGATGGGGCTATCCATTGCTACTAGTTGAATTGGATACAAGTCACGATGCACACCTATTCTTTCCAGGATCAGAGGAGCATGCCTGTTAAATTATGTGCACTGGAACACAGGCAGGATGGTGCTGCTGCGGTCGTCTTCCTTGTGGGCTTCCTGGAGGCACCTGGTCGGCCCCTGTGTGAACAGACTGCTGGACTGGATGGGCCTCGGCCTGATCCAGCAGGGCTTTTCTTATGTTCTTGTAAAAAGTCATGATTCCGTCAGCGATGCTGAGTGTTCCACTTGTATAAGTCAAGCTGTACCATCCTCATGAAAATATGTGGCAAGCCTCTCGCCAGGGCTCTTCTTGCAAAAATATCAGTAAACACTTCAGCCCCAAGGCGCGCGGCTAGCCACCACCCTTGCGAACGACCAAAAAAAAGAGAGAGAGAGAGAGAGAGGAAGATTCATTTACAGAGTCGTCGGGCCTGGAAACAAATTGCATCCGAGTGGCGCGGCGTCTTCTTTAAATGCGCTACGCCTTCCTAGGGCGAGAGTATTCGCAATTCAGAGGCAACCTCTGAGTACAGTTGCGTGTAAATAAAAAGGCTCGTCTCCGCCGTATCCATTTGACAGCCTGGAAAAGACAAAATAGTTCAAGATAAATGCTGGGAGAAACGGTACTCACCCACAGCTCAAAGGATTCAGAAATAAAAGGCAATCATCCTTAATGGTGCGCTAAAACTATAAGTGAATCCATCAACAAAACTAGGACTGGGGTTGTTGTTTTTTTATCCCATTGCAGGTGAACTGGGTTGCTGGAGATCTCCCGCTTTTACAACTGATCTCCAGGGGACAGAGATCAGTTCCCCTCAAGCAAATGGATTGGCCGCCTTGAAAGAGGGACTCTATGGCATTATACAGGGTTGGGAAATACCTGGAGATTTGGGGGCGGAGCCTGATGAGGGCAGGGTTTGGAGAGGAGAGGGACTTCAATGCCATAGAGTCCAATTGCTAAAGCGGCCGTTTTCTCCAGGGGAACTGGTCTCTATGGGCTGGAGATCAGTTGTAATAGGGGGAGATCCTCAGCCACTGAAGGGGAATTCTGACATTGAAGCCTGGCCATACCCAGAATGCTCTGCATGAACCAAAGTAGTCAGAAACAGCAATAAGCGCTTGAACCCTATAACACATCTTAGTTCTGTGATAACATCCTTGTATGAAAAACAACATCTGGATATAGCGAACTTTCCCTCTTACAGTGATTTGCCAAAGGGTCGACATCTATAGGGCAAAAACGCATGGTCGCTTAATCCTCCTTTAATCCCTGTTTTAGCCAGGATCGAACGCACATTAGGCGAAATGCATGCGTTCGATCCTGGCTGAAACAGGGATTAAAGAAGCATAAAGTGTCCGTGCGTTTTCACTGTCTCTGACCAACTATGTTTCAAGGGTTTTTTTACAACATTGGAATGTTGTTTACATTAATCTATATAATGCTAAGTTGTCTACTACTGAGTTGAGAGAGACATCACCTCTCTCCCATTTGCAAACGTATCTCTATTTGTCTTTCTATCTGCTGCTGCCGTTTGATATTAAACATACATACCTTCGTTCCAAGGTATCTCTGAGTCTGTTTCTTAAAATCCAGCTCATTAAACCTGGAGTTCCCCCACGCCACTACCTGGAGGTTGGCAACCCTAGCATTATACCATGGTGAGGCCCCTCCCCTCCCCAAACCCTGCCCTCCACAGGCTCCACCCCCAAAATCTCCAGATGTTTCCCAACCCAGAACTGGCAACCCAATTCGAGGAGAAGGAGAAGGAGAAGGAGAAGGAGAAGGAGAAGGAGAAGGAGAAGGAGAAGGAGAAGGAGAAGGAGATGGAGATGGAGATGGAGATGGAGATGGAGATGGAGATGGAGATGGAGTAGTAGTGCTGGTTTTTATATGCCAACTTTCTCTACCACTTAAGGGAGAATCAAACCAGCTTACATTTACCTTCCCTCCCCCTCCCCACAACAGACACCCTGTGAGGTAGGTGGGGCGGAGAGAGCTCTTAATAGAACGGTGACTAGCCCAAGGTCACCCAGCTGGCTTCATGTGGAGGAGCGGGGAATCAAACCCGGTTCTCCAGATCAGACTCCACTGCTCCAAACCAACGCTCTTAACCACTACACCACCCTGGCTCTCAGGAGTAGGGTTATTATTAATGAGAAATTAATCACTTTTAACAAATAGTCTACCAATGTATACAGGTCCTTCACAACAGCTTTTAACTCCCTAGCGCCAAGCTCTATAAAAGGGAGTGTCTCTAAATTCTTTCTATCACACCAGAAGCCTCTAAATAAATACAGCGGTCAGGACCGCGATCGGAAACAAGTATCCGCGTGCCTCTTTGCCATCACTTCTAAATATCTTTGTTACGGGATCTTAAACGTTGACATCACCTTCTCGAAGCGCAAGAAAGGGTCACACGTTCAGCAAAATCACGGGATTTCTTTTGCCTGGAGAAAATGGCTTTTGATAGGACTCGGCAGCCATATTTTAGAGCGCTTTCCTGCGACATTTTTCTTCAGCGGGACATTTCCATTCACACCTCTCCCTGCGGGCCGAAATGCTAATTAACGCTGGATTTCTCTGACCCTCCCCAAACCCCACCGACTGTGCGAAGGTGAGAAATTTGGGGAACGGGGAAACGGACTGGGATGACGCAGAAAGAGCTTTAAAGATGAGCAAAGCCTATTAGTTTCTCACACTCGGCGCTGATCTGCTAAATTGATTCTCGCTGTGAAGCCGAAAAAAGTGGAGGATCTGTTCAAAATCTCTATTAGGCAGAGGCGCCGGGCAGAAGGAAGTGTGAATCAACAGTCTGCTGAAACTTAAATCTATTTATCGTTTCTCTTTGCGGGCGAAGGCATGAAAATCCAGCTTCCCTGGGAGAAAATGGCTGCATTGGAGGATAGGGTCTATGGTGCCGCCGGACCTCTGTTTCCTTTTGCTATGATAAGACGAATGCAGCAAACGTTCCAGCCCTATTCTCAAACTCACAGTCGATAGGGGTGCCAAATCCAGGTTGGAAAATGCCTGGAGGTTTGGGGGGTGGCGCCTGGGGAGGGTTTGGGGTGGGGAGGGAACTCAGTGGGGATATGATTCCATGGAGTCTGCCCTCCAAAGCAGTCATTTTCTCAGGGGGGGGGGCTGATCCCTGAGAATCCGGTCTGGAGGATCCGGTCTCGGTTATAATGCCGGGAGGCTTCCAGGCCTTACTGGGAAGTCAGCTACCCTGGCCACAAGTGAGATATTGTTTGTAACATACCATGTTATATAGAACACATGAACACAAGAGGCTGCCTTATACTGAATCAGACCCTGGGTCGATCAAAGTCAGTATTGTCTACTCAGACCAGCAGCGGCTCTCCAGGGTCTCTTTCACATCAACTACTTGCCTAGTCCTCTTAACTGGAGATTCTGGGGATTGAACCTGGGACCTGCTGCATGCCAGGCAAATGCTCTACCGCTGAGCCACGGCCCCTCCTCTAACCATGCTACACTGGAGGATTCACGCCCTAGAAAGACTGAATCGGGGACCTACCACTGAACCACAGCTCCTCCCCCGGACATAAGTAAAGCCATGAACTCCTGAAGCTGCCTTATACTGAATCAGACCCCTGGTCCATCAAAGTCAGTATTGTCTACTCAGACCGGCAGCAGCTCTCCAGGGTCTCAGGCAGGGGTCTTTCACATCACCCTACTTGCCTAGTTCATTTAACTGGAGATTCTGGGGATTGAACCTGGGACCTGCTGCAAGCCAAGTAAATGTTCTACCACTGAGCCATGGCCCCTCCTCTAACCATGCCACATGGGAGGATTCACTCCCTAGAAAGTTTTTTCACACCTAAAACCTTTTGCACATGGAAGGAAACACAAAACTACCCCCCCCAACTCCTGGGGGACGATATGCGAGATGAAGTGTTCGTTGCGGCTTTTACCATTTGCCAAATGGCACGAAAATGTGTCACACTTTATTATTAAACACATTTTACAATTATAGAAATTAGCCTCGGTTCTCCACTCGGCGACCGAGTTTCAAGTCTCACCCCCTGCTTAACAAGGCGCCCCAGGCGAACCAAATGCCAATGTTCGCATTGTTACCGATGCATCAGCCAATGGGGAAGGTTTCCAGATGGGAGGATTGCTCGAACAATCCATGGCCGGTTGCCCACCTCCTCCAAGGGCCTTCCTAGCATCTGGGATTGGCCAGAAAGCAAGAACCCCAGCCAAGCCGAGTCTCCCGGAAGGACCGGCCCATATGTCAGACGCTCCATAATGCAAAGTCTGGTTTTATGGCATAGCTAGCTTTCTGTTACAGCTCGGCACCGTTTCCAAAATGGGCGCGTTCACCGTTACGTACGAGAAACCACTCGTCGAGTGTTTCGTACCGCCGGGACGAGGGCCCCCGAATTTGTTACGAGACAGGAGAGCAAACTGGCAAAGAGATGAATGGCATTGCCTGCAAGCACCCCGTCGACACTGGCCACGTCCAGCTAGCTCAATCGCGTTGGAAATGCTGGACGCTCGCCAACAGGGGGTGAGACGGATAGAACAAACACAGCTCTTCTTGGAAGGAAAGCAGCAACCACCGCGGCCGGTTTCAGCTCTCGGCCAAGAAAGCTCAAAGAACTTGGCGGTTCCACAGCCCTTCCTCGCTCGTTCTAATCTTGGCAACAGCTGGGAACCACTGATCTCGAACGAGAGGATTCCCCGTTGTGAACGTTCGCCCAAAGATACGGATTGTTAAAAGCCCTTCTCTGTGTTCTCCCTTTGCCTACATTTACCATTCTGTTTCTTCTCGCTATTTGCTAAATTTGGGCGCCACCTGGCCATTCACCACTCGTTCCGCTGGCCCCTGAATGGGATTTTTTTATCCTCTCTCCTCTCATGGAAATCTAATATTCAGGCCGAACATCAACAGATTTATTTTCAGATGCGAGGAATATTAATCTTAACACACGCATTCCCAAATCCCTTCCTTGTCTGCCCGCTTTTGTTACTGAAATAGTATTCACGCAATAAAAGGGGGCAAACAGATGTCAGGTGCTGAGAGCCGAAGGCCGGTGGCTAATGAAGTCTGCTGGCTAAGGCCGGATAAGCTTTAACGTCACAAATGCATGACAGCCGTTCATTCACTCTAGCAATCGAGCGAGGAGATATGCATGTGCGAATGAGCCATTACGGTTCTTCATCTCCCAGGAAAAGAGCAACCAACATGATCAGAGGACTACAACAACTGCCCTACGAGGAGTGGTTGAAACGCTTAGGGCTGTTTAGCTTGGAAAGGAGGTGGTTAAGGGGAGACATGATCGAGGTCTATAAAATTATGCATGGTATGGAGAGAGTGGACAGGGAGAAGCTTTTCACCTTCTCTCATAATACTAGAACGCGGGGTCATCTGCTGAAGCTGGAAGGTGAGAGATTCAAAACTGATAAAAGAAGTATTTCTTCGCACAACGCAAAGTCAGCTCTACCGCTGACCAACACAGCCGCCCCCCTGAAACTATCAGTGTGGGTTGCTCGCCTGTTATTTAATACATCTGCTGCCCACTGTTCAATTTTTTAAAAAAAAGATATTCATGAATTACAAAATGGAAGCGTATCTTAACATTGGTTTAACATCGCTACGGTTAATAGCTTCATCTGGAACGAGTGCCTTTTAAACAATTACAGAGAGCACCACCTTCTGGACAGTTTTGGAAGGACGGAGGGCTCGGGGGTTGATTGGAAGTATTTCTAATCCTACATTTCTCCTGACACAATTCAGACTCAACGCAGGTAACAAGGTTCTTAAAAAAATCAATATAACATTTAAAACTAGAATGTCACAACAATATACCAAACCAGTCAAATCTAACCAGTCAAACCGGTCAAATCTAAGGATGCCAGGCCGCTGGGAACTTGGGGATATTACCATAGAGTTTCCAAAGAATTGTCCGACTCTCTGATGCCACAGCTGGGTTTTTGGCCAACTGTGACATGGCCATGTCGTGCGATGTCATTTCCGCCATTTCCGCAGTCTATTGTTCTCGTGATATATTCCACAGTCTTCTCGCTCCCAGCTTTTGCTGAAAAACGACAATGCCGCCCCTTTTCGTTGTGGCATTATAAGGGGAAGGAGGCAGTGCAAGCATTTCCCATCAGGTGAACCTGCAAGCTGTTAAACGGGAAGGGGAGGCCACACTGTCAAAGGCCCCTTTATCCAAGGGGGCCCCTGGCTGTCTCCTTGGCGGCACCAAGTGAAATATTGGGCTGTCAAACCATCAGGAAGCCCACGCTTCCACCTGCAATCTCCTCCAGGGCCGCAGGTGGAACACCTGGCTGAGTCAGATGTCATATGCGGCAAAGTACTTTTATTCTCTCTCTTTTTGCAATTGTCCCTTTATTATATGAACATTTCATAGAAAGCCCACTTGAGTATTTTTTTTTCTCTGTTCTCTGTGTAAGAGTGTGTTAAAGTGGACCAAAATAAAGACTGGATACCGGCAACCCTGAACGCTTGTGAAGTTCAGGTAGAAATTTGAATTTCAGGGCCATCCATCTTTGCTTTGTAAGGTTTTTCATTTCCCTTTTTAAAGAAGAAAACCCTTTTAGTTGCTAGGAAACATTAGAATGGCGACGACGCAGACGGAGAACAATCCTTGGGACTCTCCGTGATCTCAACTGAGGGGGGGAAAAGAAAAGACGAGAAAATGCAACCGGACTTGAGACTAATGGAAAATGACTTTTTTCGACGGAATCCCATCTAGAACAGCCGAATTGACTTATCGCGGCTCAATAGAGGAGGGAAATGCAAAAAGTCCAACACCGGTGTGTTGACATTTTCAGAACAAGCAGGGGGAAGGAACTAACGCAGCCGATGTTCCCGCTACCCTTTTGTGTTAGCGCATGTCGGAGAACTTTCTGAAAATGAAGCTACCAAGGGACATTCAAACTGGAAGCAGGTTAGAAGCGGCCGGAGGTACGGAACAGTTTGGCAGGGGAGATGCTAGCCCTGTTTAGGAAGGTAGCAATATTGCGCATGTGCAGAGATATCCATTAATTCACCCATGCGCACGAGATTTCCCCTACCGAAAAGCCCACAGATAAGCATGGCTCCTTAAAAAAAAGAAAAGGAAATCTTTTTAGGTTTATCAGGAGGAGGAGGAGGAGGAGGAGGAGGAGAAGGAGAAGGAGAAGGAGAAGGAGAAGGAGAAGGAGAAGGAGAAGGAGAAGGAGAAGGAGAAGGAGAAGGAGAAGGAGAAGAAGAAGAAGAAGAAGAAGAAGAAGAAGAAGAAGAAGAAGAAGAAGAAGAAGAAGAAGAAGAAGAAAGAGCTGGTATTTAAAGGCTGACTTTCTGTACCACTTAAGGCAGAATCACACTGGCTTACAATCACCTTCCCTTCCCCTCCCCACAACAAACACCCTGTGAGGTAGGTGGGGCTGAGAGAGTGTTACTAGCCCAAGGTGTAGTGGTTAGCAGTGGTGGTTTGAAGCAGTGGACTCTGAGCTGGAGAACCGGGTTTGATTCCCCACCCCTCCACACGAAGCCAGCTGGGTGACCTTGGGCTAGTCACAGCTCTCTTAGAGCTCTGTCAGCCCCACCTACCTCATAAGAACATAACATAAGAACATAAGAAAGGCCACACTGGATCAGACCCAGGCCCATCAAGTCCAGCAGTCTGTTCACACAGTGGCCAACCAGGAGCCTCTAGGAAGCCCACAAGCAAGACGGCTGCAGCAGCATTTATCCTGCCTGTGTTCCACCGCACCCAAAATAATAGGCATGCTCCTCTGATACTAGAGAGAATAGGTATGCAGCATGACTAGTATCCATTCTAACTAATAGCCATGAATACCCCTCTCCTCCAGTAATATGTCCACTCCCCTCTTAAAGCCCTCCAAGCTGGCAGCCATCACCACATCCTGGGGCAGGGAGTTCCACAATTTAACTATGCGTTGTGTGAAAAAATACTTCCTTTTATCTGTTTTGAATCTCTCGCCCTCCAGCTTTAGCAGATGACCCCGCATTCTGGTATTATGGGAGAGGGAGAAAAACCTCTCCCTGTCCACTCTCTCCAAACAATGCATAATTTTATAGACCTCTATCATGTCTCCCCTTAGCCGCCTTCTTTCCAAGCTAAACAGCCTGAGCGTCCTAACCCCTCCCCATAGGACAGTTGCTCTAGTCCCCTAATCATTTTGGTTGCTCTTTTCTGCACCTTCTCAAGCTCTGTAATATCCTTTTTTAGACACCTCACAGGGCGTCTGTTGTGGGGAAGGGAAGGTGATTGTAAGCCTATTTGATTCTCCCTTAAGGGGTAGAGAAAGTCGAAATAAAAACCAACTCTTCTTCTTCTTCATGTGGAGGAGTGGGGAATCAAACCCAGTTCTCCAGATCAGAGTCCACCGCTCCAAACCACTGCGCTTAACCACTACACCATGTTGGAAGGGTAGGGGGGATGCTGAAACAACCAATATGTGGTGGGAATAGCGGGCAAAGGTTTTTATGGGATTAAAGAGATTCTTGCCCTGGCCTGGATGGCCCAGGCTCGCCCAATCTTATCATCTTAGAAGCTAAGCAGAGTTGAGAGTACTTGGATGGGAGACCACCAAGGAAGTCCAGGGTCGCTCCGCAGAGGCAGGCAATGGCAAACCACCTCTGTTCATCTCTTGCCTTGAAAACCCTACAGGGTTGCCGTAAGTCGGCTATGGCTTGATGGCCCTTCCCACCACCAGAGAAGCTCTCAGAGATGCTTTTTAGAAAGGAAAACGGCACAGGCGAGCGGTTGCCGGGAATCCAAGTGCATGCGCAGATTCATGCCATTGAGCTCCACCTTCAAAATCTCCCCCCCCCCAAAAAAAAAAATCTCCTGGTATTTCCCAACCTAGAGCTGGCGACCCTGTAAGGCGGAGACTTTATGGACCAAGAGAGTTAGAACCACAGAAGCAATGTGCTTTAGTGCTCTTGCGCATAGCTTGCTTGCCATCTAGCGGTTGTTGCAGATAACAGCATTCCAGGGAAATCTGGATATGAACACATGAAGCTGCCTTCTACTGAATCAGACCCTGGGTCCATCAGAGCCAGTATTGTCTACTCGGGCCGGCAGCGGCTCTCCGGGGTCTCAGGCAGGGGTCTTTCCCATCACCTACTTGCCTGGTCCCTTTAACTGGAGGTGCTGGGGATCGAACCTGGGAACTTCTGCACGCCAAGCAGAGGCTCTACCACTGAGCCACCACCGCCCCGTGGTTTGTCTCTTCTTAATGTACCTCTCTTGGAAGTCCCACGTGCGGTCTACGTACATGCTTTCCCTCCTTCTGATGTTATAAACTTTTTAAAAAGTTAACCTCTCGCTTTCCTATTTATAGTCTTAAAAGAGTAGCCATCGCTGGTAAGAAGTACTGATCTCTTCCGTTCCATGTATTCCAGTTATTTCTCAATTTTGGGGGGTACTTGGGTCTACATGCAGATAGCCAAACAGGGGAAGCCCAGAAGATTGGCTTCTCTCACAGCCAATCACGAAGCAGTGTGTAAGGAGGCAGGGATTCAAGTGCTTCCTGCTACCTTGGAGCTCTTTCTGAGCAAAAGAAAGGCTTTTTAAAAATGAGGCTTGGATTTCTCTCCCCCCTTTTTTTTTCAGATTGCGCCGTTTTTTGTTTTTTTGTTCTTAAAATGCTTTTTTATGCGGCAGTCGGGTCTGGGGGGGGAGAAAATCTTCTCTCAGGGTGAGTACTGCGAAGCCAGCCAATTACGGAGCAGCATTTAAAGGGGTGGGGCTTGATTTGAACTTGGGAGACTGCTTTTCTGTATTCACGGCTCCATTAGCGCACAGTTTCGTCCCTAATGCATACAGTTTCCCCCAACCCGGGTTACTTTGATCCTGGCTGAAACGGGGAATAAAGGAGGTTAAAGCGACCTTGCAGAAATGACCTACCTCACAGGGCTGACGTTGTCGACTGAATGAAACGGAAAAGGGGAGGAGGGTGTTGCAAACTACTTTGGAGGCGGAAAATCAGGGTATAAGTCTTCAAGGCAGAAAGAAATGAGGCTATGTGCGGCTGGTTCCCCCAGAACGTAACCCAACAATGTACACTCAATACATGACAAAGCTTAGCACAATGTGTCAAGCTATATATCTTGATGAATTCAGAGCATGTTGATGCCTGGGGTTATGCCCAGATTAAATTGTCTTCCAATTAATCTCAAGTCATTAGCCTGAGCCAGGAATCCCTTCTGAGGTTTCGCCCCAACCCGTTTTTCAAACTCATTGGTTTGACACACCAACCTAGAAGGATCCGGACCATTTTGCTCCGCCGGCATGTCACTCATTCCCCTCCCGCTCCCAATGCAAGAAGGCTGTCAAATCCCCGATGATCCAATTCCATTTAAATCACTCAGAGGTGGCAACCCTACATACGGATATAGTATGTAGACTGAAGTATAGTGTCCAGATCATGTGAAGTGATGGTATCGCTTTACTCTCCTCTGGTTAGACCTCACCTAGAGTACTGTGTTTAGTTTCGGGCACTTCAATTTAAGAAGGATGTAGACAAGCTGGAACGTGTCCAGAGGAGGGCAACAAAGATGGTGAGGGGTCTGGAGACCAAGTCCTATGAGGAAAGGTTGAAGGAGATGGGTATGTTTAGCCTGGAGAGGAGAAGACTGAGGGGTGATATGGTAACTGTCTTCAAGTACTTGAAGGGCTGTCCTATGGAGCATGGTGCCGAGTTGTTTTCTGTTGCCCCAGAAGGTCAGACCAGAACCAACAGGTTGAAATTAAATCAAAAGAGTTTCCATGTAGACATTAGGAAGAATTTTCTAACAGTTAGAGCAGTTCCTCGGTGGAACAGGCTTCCTCGGGAGGTGGTAAGGTCTCCTTCCCTGGAGGGTTTTAAGAAGAGGTTAGATGGCCATCTGTCAGCAATGCTGATTCTATGGCCTTAAGCAGATGATGAGAGGGAGGGCATCTTGGGCATCTTCTGGGTATGGAGTAGGGGTCACTGGGGTGTGGGGAGGGGGAGGTAGTTGTGAATTTCCTGCATTGTGCAGGGGGTTGGACTAGATGGCCCTGGTGGTCCCTTCCAACTCTATGATTCTGTTATCCTTTTCCAATTTTGCTTGGCCGTGCTTTGAGGCTTCGACGAATCGAAAGACGGGGTGTAAATAAATAGTTAAGCGCACTCAATAAGAGAAAGTTCTTAAAGGGTATGGTGGGTCTATGAACGCAAGACGGGGGGCGTACTTACACGTGACGCGTGAAGACAGGCTTTAGGACATCTCGATCTCTGTCTCTGTCCTCTGGCGTACGGACAAGTTCGTCCACTTCGTTCTCCTTTGAGTGAGCCTGACGGGGAAGAGAAGGACGTGTTAGACGCCCCACTGCAAGTTGGTTCCAGCCAGCCTAGCGGAACATTTGTCGATTATTTTTATCGAGGAGGCCGGCGGCCTCAGCGGAAGTCCTCCACCCATGAAAAAGGACTGAATGGAACATTTGCTTGCATGGGTAGTCGGATGATAAGGAGGGAAGGAAGGGGAAATGAAGAGGAGAGGCCGGACTGCTGAGAAAAGAGAGGAGGAGGAGGAGAAGGAGAAGGAGAAGGAGAAGGAGAAGAAGAGTTGGTTGTCATAGGCCGACGTTCTCTACCACTTAAAGGTGAATCGGCTTACAATCACCTTCCCTTCCACACAACAGATACCCTGTGGGGTAGGTGGGGCTGAGAGAACTCTGACTGGCCCAAGGTCACCCAGCTGGCTTCGTGTGTAGGAGTGGGGAAACCAATCCAGTTCGGCAGATTAGTCTCCGCTGCTCATGTGGAGGAGCGGGGAATCAACCCCGGTTCTCCAGATCAGACTCCGCCGCTCCAAACCACCGCTCTTGACCACTACACCACGCTGGCACCACGCATGGAAGCCATGCGGGGGTCCCAAAGTAAAATCTGGAAAGCCGGAACACAATCTACAAAATGCCTTTTGTTGGTGGTGGAAACTGGATTGCCAACCTCCAGGTGGGGGCTGGAGATCTGGAATTACAACTGATCTCCAGAAGACATAAATCGCTTGTTTGTTTCTTTAAAACAGTCATTCCACTTCTCCCAAAGCAAATGTCTGGTTTGGAAGGGGGACTGCGTGGCATTATACTCTGCCAAGGTCCCTCCCCTCCCGAAACGCCACTCTCCCAGGCTCCAACCTCAAATCTCCAAGTATTTCTGAACCCAGAGTTGGCAGGCAACCCTAGGTGGAAAGCGTTGCCAAGTCGCAGCGAAGTAGGGCGACCCCGTAGGGTTTTCAAAGCAAGACACTAACCAGGGTGGTTTGCCATTGCCTGCTTCCACATAACAACCCTGGACTTCCTTGGTGGTCTCCCATCCAAGTACTAACCAGGGCCGACCCTGCTTAGCAGCCAAGATCTGGCGAGATCGGGTTAGTCCAACCAAACGATGCACGTTTAGTCTGGAGGAGAGGAGGTTGAGGGGGGACAGGATTGCTCTCTTTAAGTATTTGAAGGGCTGTCGCTTAGAAGAGGGCAGGGAGCTGATCCTGTTGGCAACGGAGGATAGAACTCAGAATAATGGGTGCAAATTGTGGGTGGAAAGGTAGTGGCTGGTTACAACAGTAAGAGTTGTTTGACAGTGGAATCAGCTACCTCGGGAGGTGGTGAGCTCCCCCTCGCTGGCAGTCTTTAAGCAGAGGCTGGACAAGCACTTGTCAGGGATGCTCGAGGCTGATCCTGCATTGAGCAGGGGGTTGGACTAGATGGCCTCCATGGCCCCTTCCAACTCTACGATTCTATCACAGTGTGTGAGCTTTTGAGTTTGCCAGGACTCTTTGTCAGGCTACAGTTTACCAAAAACAAATTTTGGGGGGACTGCAGCTGAAAATCTTGGCTCCTGAAGGACTGGAGGTTGTTGCACTAAGATTATAAATGTCCAAAGGGCTGGATTTGTTACCTTCAGAGGCCGGTAGCAAGGGCTTTCCAGATTTCACATGTTTGCTTCATCATAAGACAGGAGGAAATAGATGGTTGGTTCAGATTCTCCCCCCACCCAATGGAATTTGCAGGTCTCAGTTTTGTTTATTTAAAAATCACATCCTGCACTTTCTCCCACAAGAAGGCTGAAGGCCGGTCACCAAATACCAAGAGTATCAAATCAAAACAAATGAAGAAGAAGAAGAGTTGGTTTTTATATGCCAACTTTCTCTACCACTTAAGAATCAAGCCGGCTTACAATCCCCTTCCCTTCCCCTCCCCACAACAGACACCCTGGGAGGTAGGTGGGGCTGAGAGAGCTGTGACGAGCCCAAGGTCACCCAGCTGGCTTCGCGTGGAGGAGTGGGGAAACCAATCCAGTTCACCCGATCAGCCTCCGCCGTTCATGTGGAGGAGTGGGGAACCAAACCGGTTCTCCAGCTCAGAGTCCACCGCTCCAAACCACCGCTCTTAACCACTACACTCCGCTGGGCATTTATTGTATTAACTAATACATGTGACTGAGTCAAAGATGAATTGTGCTCGGTTTATTGGGCAGCAAAGTTAAGAATAAATAACTAGTGAATTGTCTCCCGGGGGGCGGGGAATGCCTGTTCTAAGACTGTGTTTGCTGTGACATGGGGTCTACTGTGTAAATTAACCTACCTCACAGGGTTGGCGTGAGGATAAAATGGAGGAGAGGAGAATGGTGTTCTCCCGATTGGGGAGAAAGGTGGGATAGAAGTAAAGTAAATGAAATACAATAAAATAACCAAAGGAGCAATATTAAGTAGGTCTACTCAGAGCCCTACTCAGGTCTATTTAATGGGGCTAACTCCCAGGAAAGCATTCTAAGGAATGCACTGAACGTATGTCTTTTCAGAGGGGTAGAAGTTAGGGTTGCCAGCTCTGGGTTGGGAAATACCTGGAAATGTTTGGGGTGGAGCCTAAGGAGGGTGGGCTTTGGGGAGGGACTTCAGTGGGGTGTAATGTCATAGAGTCCAACTTCGAAAGCGGCCATCTTCTCCAGGGGAACTGATCTCTGTCACCTGGAGATCAGTTGTAATCCCAGGAGATCGCCATCCACCACCTGGAGGTTGGCAACCCTACTAGCCATGTTGGTCTGCAGTGGAACATCTAGATTCGAGTCCAGCTGCATCTTAGAGACCAACAAGATTTTGGGGGGTATGAGCTTGCGAGAGTCAGAGCTCCCTTCAACTGGTACAAATCACCGCTTGGCTTCCCCGGCCCTTTCTTACATGCCCAGGATAATGCCGATTGCCACTTTGGGGTCAAGAAGCAATTTTCCTCCAGGCGAGATGGGCCAGGGATCCTGGAGGATTTCCGCCACCTTCTGGGCATGGGGTAGGGGTCACTGGGGGTGTGGGGGGGGAGGTAGTTGTGAATTTCCTGCACTGTGCAGGGGGTTGGACTAGATGACCCCGGAGATCCCTTCCAACTCGATGTTTCTATGATTCTGTGTCAGAACGGAGATTTTTGAGTTCTTATATCCCAGTCAGAAGGTTGGAGGGTTGTTTCAAAGAAGGGCGTCTAGTTGCAAAGGTACAATGCACCTTGTAATCAGCTTGACTATTGCCGAGGAGAAAAGTATGTCATTTTCTTCAGAAGTATGTCCCATGCGTATTAATTAAAACTCGTCACACGAAGCTGCCTTATACTGAATCTGTCAGATGGGGCTTCTAACAGCTCCGTCCCCAAACAAGACGGTTTCCCCACGAACAAGACGGAGTTCTCCGTGCACTCCTCCCCCCCCCCCATTTTGCACACAAGCTCCGGCCAGGGATTTACAATTGTATTGGGATCCGCCCGTGTAAATCTCCGATCTGATATCGGGTCCCGCGCCCAAAGCCGAGAGCCCGGCCATCTCCTCCACTGATTGCTCACAATTGTTTCTGTTTCAGTTATACTTATGTCGTTACCGGCAGGAAACGACTACATTGTCTCTTTGTTCTTGTAACCCTATTGTATCAGCCCTATATATGTATCCATACTCCCCCAGTCATGTATTCCAGCCTTGCTCGTCTCTCTACTGCAATCACTGACTTTCGGAATAAATCCTTGAATCGCTGCTCTGTCTGGATTTGAGTTCTGTTGCCTGAAACGCCGTGCATTTGCTGAAGCCTGACAGAATCAGACCCCTGGGTCCATCAAAGTCATAGTCTACTCAGACCGGCAGCGGCTCTCCAGGGTCTCAGCCTAGATGTCTTTCACATCACCTACTTGCCTAGCTAGTCCCTTTAACTGGAGATGCCGGGGATTGAACCTGGGACCCTTCTGCATGCCAAGCAGATGCTCTACCACTGAGCCACAGCCCCTCCCCAGAACATAAGTAAATCCATGAACACATGAAGCTGCCTAATACTGAATCAGACCCCTGGTCCATCAAAGTCAGTCTTGTCTACTCAGACCGGCAGCGGCTCTCCAGGGTCTCAGCCTAGAGGTCTTTCACATCACCTTCTTGCCTAACTGGAGATGCCGGGGATTGAAACTGGGATTTTCTGCATGCCAAGCAAAGGCTCTACCACTGAGCCACGGCCCCTCTCCATGGCTCTCCAGGGTCTCAGGCAGAGGTCTTTCCCATCATCTCCTTGCTTAGTCCCTCTAACTGGAGATGCTGGGGATTGAACCTGGGACCTTCTGCATGCTAAGCGGGGGCTTTACCACTGAGCCACGGCCCCTCCCTTATGATATGATACTCATATCATTCGGCAGCTGTCTGGGCGTCACACCCTTCCAAACCCATTAACTTCAATGGAACTAGAAGAATGCAAGTGATATGATACGATACTCATATCATTCAACATTTGTTCAATCAGGTGACAATCCTAGAGAAGCCACCAGGAAAGCGCGCATATCATTATGATTTTGCCCTCAAGGGAAATGCACAGAACATGAGTCACCCAGGACATTAGGCCCAGCCCAAGGTATTGCAAATCAATTCTCTGCCGCTTAATATGACGCCCATCTAGTTCCTCGGGCGACCCGCAGTTGCCCCGATCACAAAACACACGAGGAGATAAATTCAAAAGCGGCGATAAGAGCATCCTTTCAGCTCCGAAGCGCTGCAATAAAACAACACACAAAAAGCAAACTGCGAAATTCCTCGCTGCATTCCTCCCTGGATCGATTCCTCTGTTAGAGTATGGATTCCCGCCCTTCCTCTTGCTAATGTATAGGAGATGCCCGGTGTAGCCCTAACAAAGACTTGCATTCTTCTAGTTCCATTGAAGTTAATGGGCTTAGAAGGGTGTGACGCCCAGACAGCTGCCGAAGCAATAGGTCAGAGGTCACATCTGGGATTACCAACTGGTGGGGCCAATTGTGGGGGGGGTGGGATTTCAAGGTGTTTTTTTAAAAAATACATTTTTTTTATTTTTCTAATCTATTAAACACATTATTTCAGCAAATACAAATAAATAAACATCAGAATAGATTAAAAAAAACATTCGCCAAGATTGTTACATTCAATCTTAAGTTAACTTCCCCTACACCCTCCTCCATCTCAAAATCTATTTGTATAGTCTTTTGCATAGCGTTTCTAATCCTAATATTTATTTCCATTATTTATCTATCCCTTACTATAACAAAAAAGAAAAGAAAAAGAAACAAGAAAAAAGGTTTAGTAATTAATTCTATCTTCAAGGTGTTAAGCAAGTTAACCCCCTACTCCTACGGCCGGGCCGGATTGGCCCTCCCAGGGGAGCTTTTCGGTGCCCAAGCACACATCTCGAGTTCGAATCAGGCCAGACTGGCCATTAAAGTCACTGGGAGATTGAATGAAGCGTGGGTAATTGCGGGAAAGGAGACAGTGGCTCAGGTGTGGATAGGGAAAAGAAAAGGATGCAGGAAGAGGGAAAGGGAGGCAGGAAAGTGGGGAAGACAGTATCTCAGGTGAGGAAGGAAGGGGAAGAAAAGGGCTCCATATTCCTCAGTATGGAGGAACCTGGGGGGTTGAGTGTCTCAGGTGAGGGGAGAAGCAGGAAGGGGGATGCTCAGGAGGAGGGAAAGTGGGGCAGGAAAGTGGGGAGACAGTGGCTCAGGTGACCTGCTCAGGTGAGGAAAGAAAAGGTGGCAGGAGGAGGAAAAGGCGGCAGGGAAGGGGGGGAGTCAGTGGCTCAGGTAGAGAGAAAGTGGGGCAGGAAAGGGTGGGGAAGACAGTGGCTCAGGTGAGCTGCTGAGGTGAGGAAAGAAGGGAAAGAAAGGGGCTCAGGTGGAGAGAAAGGAAAGGAGGGGGAAGACAGTGGCTCAGGTAAGCTGCTCGGGTGAGGAAGGAAGAGAAAGAAAAGGGCTCAGGTGAAAGAAAAAGGAAGCAGGAAAGAAGACAGTGGCTCAGGGGAGGAAAGGGGGAAGAAAAGGGTGCAGGAGGAGGGAAAGTGGGCAGAGAGTGGCTCAGGTGAGCTGCCCAAGTGAGGAAAGAAAGGGGCGTAGGAGGAGGAAAAGTGGGGCTAGAAAGGGGGGAAGACGGTGGCTCAGGTGAGCTGCCCAGGTGAGGAAAGAAAAGGGTGCAGAAGGAGGGAAAGCGGGGCAGGAAAGGAGAGGGGAGACAGTGGCTCAGGTGAGCTGCCCAGGTGAAGGGAAAGACAGGAGGAGAAAGGGGCTGCTCGGGTGGAGCAGGAAGGGGAGAGACAGTGGCTCAGGAGAGAAAAGAAGGGAAAGGAAAGGGCTCGGTATGGAGGAAATGGGAGAGAGCGGCGCAGGTGAGCGGCTCAGGTGAGGAAGGAAGAAAAGGGCTCAGGTGGAAGGAAAGGACGCAGGAAAGAAGACAGTGGCTCCGGGGAGGGAAAGGGGAAAGAAAAGGGCGCCGGAGGAGGAAACGGGGGGCAGGAAAGGAGGGGGAGACAGTGGCTCAGGTGAGCTGCCCAGGTGAGGAAAGAAAGGGGCGGCGGAGGAAAAGTGGGGCTAGAAAGGGGGGAAGACGGTGGCTCAGGTGAGCTGCCCAGGTGAGGAAAGAAAAGGGTGCAGAAGGAGGGAAAGCGGGGCAGGAAAGGAGGGGGAGACAGTGGCTCAGGTGAGCTGCCCAGGTGAAGGGAAAGACAGGAGGAGGAAGGGGCTGCTCGGGCGGAGGGAAAGTGGGGCAGGAAGGGGAGAGACAGTGGCTCAGGTGAGGAAAGAAGGGAAAGGAAAGGGCTCGGTATGGAGGAAATGGGAGAGAGGGGCGCAGGTGAGCGGCTCAGGTGAGGCAGAAAAGGGCTCAGGTGGAAGGGAAGAAGACCTTAACGGCTCCGGGGAGGGAAAGGGGGACGGCAAGGGCGCCGGAGGAGGGGACGCGGGGCAGAGAGGGGCTCAGGTGAGCCCCCAGGTGAGGGGGAGCGGGGCAGGTAAGGAGGCGCAGGGGAAAGGGGGAGGGCGGGAGGGACGGAGCCGCCCCTGGGCCGGCTCTCCCACCCCGGGCTCCACCCCGGGCTCCACCCCGGGGGTTGGGTCGCCGCGCTGGCCGGTTCCGCGGCTTTTGACACCGGGGCGGGGAAGGGCGGCCGCGGCAGGGTCGCTCCCCTTGGACGCCGCCCGCAGGCGCTGGGCACAAAGGACCCCCTTCTCCTCTCGCTCCGGGGGACGCCCGTCCCTATTACTTTGCTTTGGGGGGGTCCTATCACTTTGTTGGGGGGGGTCCTTCCTCCCTGCCTCCTCCCCCCGCCCCAACATGTCCCGGGATCCAGAAGAAGTGAACAAATTGACCGAAAACACCTATAAAGTAAGTTTTTTTTGGGGGGGGGAAGAGCCCTGGGGGGGGGAGAGGGGGTCCCGGTGTTGTGTATGTATTTAGTAGGGTCACTCCCAGTGGGTAGCCGTGTTAGTCTGTCTGCAGGAGTAGAAAAGTGCTACTGGACTCTTCCCCTTACTTTAGTGGGGTAGAAGGCAAGGGGGGATTTAGGAGCTTGAGCTCCGCGAGAAGGATCCGAAACCCTGCTCGCCCTGTTGGCTAAGCCAACGAGGGGGCTTTAGGGGGGGATACCCTCTCGGTGACCAATGGGACATGCTGGCTTAGGGCCAAGGGGATCCGTTTGCTTGGCCAATAGGGCGAGCAGGGTTTCGGATCCTTCGTGGGGAACTCAAGCTCCTCAATCTCCCCTTGCTTACTACCCTACTAAATGCATATGCAACACTGTGGGGTGGGTGGGGGGTCCGGAAGGGAATATTCTGATTTTTCTATTTGCTAAAGCGTGCCCCTCGCCTTTCTGCCCTGCTTGGGGAGGGGGGGGCTGGCCTGTTTTAAAAGGGTCGTTCTTGTGACGGTTGTTGGGTCTTTAACAACCCCAAACCCCAAACCTAAATCCATCAGGAAACAGCCCTGATGTTTTGGGGTCAGGAGTGACTGTCCCCATGATTTATTTTCTTTTTGGTTTGGGGAAGGCTCGATTCGGATCAAGCGACCGGGCATGGCTTTTTTTGAAACCTCTCTCCCCCCCTTCCCTGCAAAAATTCTGTTTGCAGGGAAGGGGGGAGAGGGAGCTCTGGGTTGGGAAAGGCAGGAAATAGCTCCGGAAAAAGTCCAAAAGTATTTCTTAAAAAAAAAAAAATAGGACCCAACCAACCAAACAACCCCCCCCCCCCCAACCACCACTCCTTTTTGGCAATGGATCAAAAAGACTGGGTTTACATTGCTTCTGATTCTCCATTGTTTAAGGCATATATTGAAATAGGTGTTGGGTTTAAAACAAGCGGTCGTGCTTTTTTTGTTCAGACCAAAGCACCTCCCCTATTATGAGTGGTGGGTTTTTTTTTGGGGGGGGGTGAATGTTCTTGGCTCTAACAGAAGGTCTGGTGTGGATTTGGTCTTTGGGGCTGTTCCCCACCCCACCCCGTAACTTAAGATGGCTACTTGCAAACTCTCCCTCGCAAGTGTTTGTTGTGGTTCCCTTTCTTGTCAAGCAAGCCACCAAATTCTCATGGGATGCTTTTTCCTAGGTACCTTTTTTTTTACTAATCTGGAGCGTTTCGGCTGGAAGGGTTGGAAATAGCTAGTTCAGAGCCCCAAAATAAAAGAGGTGTGGTTCTCCCCCCCCCCCACAAAAGAAAACCCCTTTAAAAAATACTTTTAAAACATATGTTAATATATTATTTGGTCCTAATAAAGGGATCTAACATGATTTGGGGGGTGGAGCCTGAGGAAGGCAGGGTTTGAGGAGGGGAGGGACTTTGGTGGGTATAATGCCATAGAGTCCAATAACCAAACTGGCCATTTTTCTCCAGGGGGGGCTGATCTCTGTAGCCTGGAGTTCAGTTGGGATAGCGGGAGATCTCCGGGCGCCAGCTGGAGGTTGGCAACCCTAATTCTACCCCTGTGTTGCATTCATTCAGGAGCTTCCATGGCTGGGCTTACTGGTCATTAGCATGCATTGAATCTGTTGTTAAAAATAATGTTTAAATGCATGTTCAGGGAAAAAGATGGATTCACTCTTCATCCTTTCCTCTTACCAGCTTGACTGTGCTATTTCAGGGCTGAGGCTAATAGGATCGCCCACCCCACCCCACACACACACACAAATGGGCTTGCCCCATGAGTCAGCATGTCGAGCCTGCCTGCTAGAAATGACTTACATTGCCCTGGCTGGCTGAACACAAATGGGGCGACTTGTGTGTAAAAATATGTTTGTAATGACCCTTTTTGGAGTGTTGCCCATGGGGTTCCGACAGATTGGTCGGAAAGCTGTGCCTATAGTTGCTCGGAAACCCCATAAGGAAGTTGATAAAAGGGTGGACCTCTGATGTGCAACTGATAGGCCCGGATTCTCTGATAATAGCCACGGGGGTAGAGTGCAAAGGATGGGATTTATTCCCAACGAAAGTGGAAGGGAAAGGGCACGGGTTCAAGATCCCTTCGTATAAATTGAGATCCTTTTGAGTGTGGTGCGGTGGTTAGCCTGTCGGCCTACGATCTGGGCAGGCCGGGTTTGAATGCCCCACTCTGCCACGGAAGGGTGACCTTGGGCCGGTCGCACGCTCTCAAACCCGTCCTACCCCGCAGGGTTGCTGTGAGGATAAAAAACGGAGGAGAGGAGAAGGGTGATAAAGAGGGAGGTAAATGAAGTCAATAAATAATGTCACCCGTTGTACGTACAGAAACATGGTGTGTGGGTCCCCTTAAGGGTATGCTTCTGGGAGCGAGTTCGGATACTAATCTGTGTTCTATACTGCGAGTCTCGAACTAGGTGGCCGTTGTGATCCTGAATTAATTAAGGAGGAATGCACAGGAGTTTTATGTTCGTGTGTCCGAAAAAGTCTCTCTCCTCTCTTGCTTCATTTAGTCAGAGTAGAAATGCCCTCTCTTGACACGGATTCCAGTTGAGGGCTTGACTCCAGCGTAAGAGATAGCCTCACGATAGGGAGGGGAGGCTCTGGGAGCAATCTTAAGCTGGTTGACTCAGAAATCCCAGGCGATTCATTGGGGCTGACTCACTGCAAAGCATCTGTAAGACTTGCTGCCTATATGGCACTACCAGCTATTACTGGTAGGAATCGCAAGTGGGCTACAAACCTTCCTCTCCCTAGATTGAACAGCCACTGGCGATCCATCGACCGCTTCCCACTCTAAAAAGGGGAGATGAAATTTAATTTTTCCTTGACGCTATAAGGAGAAAAGTCGCCGCATCTCTCACGCAATTGACTGATCTGTTTGGCAGCAGATAACGCAGTATCCGCCTCTCAGAAAGCGTCTTTAGCTGTTTTATCCAGGGAGGGATATATTTATTTCTTGCCAATATTATTTTGTGGACGTCCTAAAACAATGTGGGCTAGGGGGTCTGCTTGATCCGGGCAAAATGGGCCTTTTATTGTATCGCCCTGAGTCTAGGGCATTCCCTCTCGCCCATGAGAAAGCTCGTCTGCACTTACGAATTTCTAACCGGCGGAAATAGTCTGGCAAGGAGAAAGTTCTGTCGAAGGGTATCTGGAGGAAGCGAGGTGAACATTTACGATTTGCATCCTTAAACGCTAAATCAAGTGTTAAATCGAGTTGGCCAGTAGGCCTCTTCCAATATTGCAGAGATGCTGTCTTTAACCGAGAAGATTTCCAGGGTATGGAATGTGTCTGGGGGGGGGGGGCATAAGCTGTATAGTTTTGCAGGGGTAAGACTTTTAGTACTTAGAGCACACGGTCGTAATTCCTGGACGGAGGAGGCGCCGCTTCATGTATAACCTATTTATGAGATTCGGAGGTGCCAGGCAGCCGGAATACCCCACAGTTTGAAAACTGCATGCCGGCTGCTTCCGGGGTAATTAGCATTCAAGGACACACACGAAGCTGCTTTGCATTGAATCAGACCCTCGATCCATCGCGGCCGGTCTCCTCTGCTCCCCTTGGCGGTGGCTCCCCGGGTCCAGATCGCGCGAAGTGATGGTACAGCTTTTCTCTGCTCTAGTTAGACCTCACCTAAAGTATTGTGTTCAGTTCTGGCCACCGCAATTTAAGAGGGATGTAGAGAAGCTGGGACGTGTCCAGAGAAGGGCAACCAAGATGGTGAGGGGTGTGGAGACCAAGTCCTATGAGGAAAGGCTGAAGGAGCCGGGTATGTTTAGCCTGGAGAGGAGAAGACTGAGAGGGGATATGGTAACCATCTTCAAGGACTTGAACGGCTGTCATAGAGAGGAGGGTGCCGAGTTGTTTTCTGTTGCCCCAAAAGATCAGACCAGAACCAACAGGTTAAAATTAAATCAGAAGAATTTCCGTCTAGACATTAGGAAGAATTTTCTAACAGTTAGAGCGGTTCCTCAGTGGTACAGGCTTTCTTGGGAGGTGGTGAGCTCTCCTTCCCTGGAAATTTTTAAGCAGAGGCTAGGTAGCCATCTGTCAGCAATGCTGATTCTATGACCTTAGGCAGATCATGAGAGGGGGGGCATCTTGGCCATCTTCTGGACATGGAGTAGGGGTCACTGGGAGTGTGGGGGGAGGTAGTTGTGAATTTCCTGCATTGTGCAGGAGGTTGGACTAGATGACCCTGGTGGTCCCTTCCAACTCTATGATTCTATGGTCTCAGGAAGCGGTCTTTCAAATTGCTTGCCCCTCTGGGCCTCTTAGCTGGAGATGCCGGTGGTGGACTCTGGGACCTAACAACCCTCTCATCTAAATACAGGGCATTTGTATAGTATTTATGTGGAGTTTCTGTACTGAAAGCAAACCTGTTTCCCCATTCCTCTGGGGAGAATCCTCTGGGGAGAATCCATGGAGGAGGGAGGGAGGGAGGAAGAAGAGGAGGAAGAGGAGTCGATTTTTAGATGCCAACTTTCTTTGTCACTTAAGGAAGAATCAAACCGGCTTACAATCACCTTCCCTTCCCCACAACAGACACCCTGTGAGGTAGGTGGCACTGAGAGAGCTCTAAGAGAGCTGTGACTAGCCCAAGGTCACTCACTTGGCTTCACGTGGAGGAGTGGGGAAACCAACCGGTTCTCCGGATTAGAGTGCGCCGCTCCAAACCACCGCTCTTAACCACTAGACCACACCGGCACTAGGCAACCCGAGCAGCTGAACCTGGGCCCTAGCAACCCTGTCATCTAAACACGGGGCATTTGCATAGTATTTATACAAGGTTGCTATATTAAAAACAAACCTGTTTCCCCATTGCTTTCCCCATGGATGAGGAAGTTAACCCCAGTGTAGGTAGAAGCTCTGCTTTATTGCAGAATGGCCTTTTATGTTACGAACAATTATGGCGTGTATACTTCAGTCAGCTGCCAGTCAGCGCCGCCATATACTATTGCAATTAATGATTAAGTCTATTTATATTGGCCATCGGCCACCCCAAGATAACATGCATAGCTGCAGACAATAGAAAACACCTACAGCTGTATGAAAACAAAGTACGGCTTTCCCATACGTTCTGAGCTCTCTCTCGGGACAGCCGGCGAGCACGTAACACGCGGCCCATGACGGACAGGCGCCAATCAGTTGCGTGAATGCTAAAAACGGCTTTTGTCGGCAAGTGCCGGAACGGGGACGGCCGCGCCGCGCGTCACGCCCTTCTTATCTTGGGCTAATGCTCCCTTTTCTGTGGGACGGCGGCTGCGCTGTGTGTGGCAAGAGGAAAGGGGCTGAACCCTGAGCCGAGGAAAAGGGACTCTCTCCGGGATCAGAGGAGCATGCCTATTATATTAGGTGCTGTGGGACACAGGCAGGAATACTGCTGCTGCAGTCATCTAGTTTGTAGGTCTCCTAGAGGCCCCTGGTTGGCCACTGTATGAACAGACTGCTGGACTTGATGGACCCTGGTCTGATCCAGCACGGCTTTTCTTATGTTCTCTCCAGTGATACTCCTTTCATGCCTACTATATTAGGTGCTGTGTAGCACAGGCAGGATAATGCTGCTGCAGTCGTCTTGCTTGTGGACTTCCTAGAGGCACCTGGTTGGCCACTGTGTGAACAGACTGCTGGACTTGATGGGCCTTGGTCTGGTCCAACAGGGCTTTTCTGATGTTCTCTCCAGTATCAGAGCAGTATGCCTATTATATTGGGTGCGGTGGAACACAGGTAGGATAATGCTCCAGTCATCTTGTTTGTGGGCTTCCTAGAGGCACCTGGTTGGTCGCTGTGTGAAGAGACTGCTGGACTTGATGGGCCTTGGTCTGATCCAGCATGGCCTTTCTTACGTTGTTACGTGGTGATGGCTACCATCTTGGAAGGCTCGAAGAGGGGAGTGGACATGTTCATGGCTATTCATGGCTACTGGTCAGAATGGATACTAGTCATGATGCATCCCTATTCTCTCCAGGATCAGAGGAGCAGGCCTATTATATCAGGTGCTGTGGAGCACAGGCAGGACAATGCTGCAGTTGTCTGGCTTGTGGGCTTCCTAGAGGCACCTGGTTGGCCACCGTGTGAACAGACTGCTGGACTTGATGGACCGTGATTTGATCCAGCGTGGCTTTTCCTATGTTCTTACCTTCTTATGACTTTATTCGCCCTCCTAGAGAAGATACATAGCTGTAACAAGGTCTCTTGACGTCTCTTGACGTTGCCGCTTGGCCTATTTTCTTCAAATTTGCCTTTTTGCCCTCGAGGCATAGGATAGCACATCTCTGCCCTCCGCACAATAGAGCGTTTGCAACAATCCTATTTGCATGTTGCTTGAAAGCGACGGAGATCTTTCGTGCCTTGAGAAACCTGTTTACTAAACACTCTCCCGTGTGATTAGTTGGGTGGGTGGGTGTTGCAGAGGAAAGCTTTGTAAAATACTATGTCAACTCAAGAGGGTTTCTGATTCTATTTAGTACACACACAAAAATATTTTGTGTGATGGCTGTTGTTTTTTCCTACTTTGGAATTAACGTTAAGATGGTTGCTGTTTTGGGGAGGGGCCATAATAAAAAAAGAAAAGCCATGCATTTCCCATGACTAGGGTTGCCAATTCTAGGTTGGGAAATACCTGGAGATTTTGGGGGTGGAGCCCGAGGAGGGCGGGGTTTGGGGAAGGGAGGGACTTCAATGCCATAGAGTCCTTGAAGAGGGGTATGGGCATGTCCATGGAGTAGAGGGCTATCCATGTCTACTAGTCAAAGTGGATAATACTAGTCATGATGCATACCTATTCTCCAGAATCAGAGGAGCATGCCTATGATATTGGGTGCTGTGGAAGACAGGCAGGATGGTGCTGCTGCAGTTGTCTTGTTTGTGGGGTTCCTAGAGGCACCCGGTTGGCCACTGTGTGAACAGACGGCTGGACTTGATGGGCCTTGGCCTGATCCAGCAGGGCTCTTCTTATGTTTTTATGATAATGTGAGGAAACCATCACATAAGCTGACCAACATGGTAGGCAAACATCTGCCGTCACTGTTAGGGCTTGGCTTGAAAAGAAGGTTGGCATTCCCAGCGTATGCGTGGGAACTCTGGGCACGGGCGGTGCTCAACGCCCAGAAACGTGACTTGTCTTACCATTACGGCAGCGTGGGTTTTGATGCCGTGCTCAGCTCCATCTGCCTACGAGGCCGTGTGGGGATTCACCCTTCCAAGTTGGCACTTGCAACAGGGTTGCCAGGTCCCTCTTTGCCACCAGCGGGAGGTTTTTGGGGCAGAGCCTGATTCAGGTGGGGTTTGGGAGGGGAGGGACTTCAATGCCATAGAGTCCAATGGCCAACACGACCATTTTCTCCGGGGGAACTGATCTCTATCGGCTGGAGGTCAGTGGTAATAGCGGGAGATCGCCAGCTAGTCCTTGGAGGTTGGCAACCCTAGCTTGCAAACACTTGTGGCTCAGAACTCTCTTGTTGGGGCTCCGCGTGAGTTGGACCGGTCTTTTCTGGGACTGGTTGCGTATGCGGTTGCCCAAACTGTAATTAACAATCTAACTCATCAATGATTTTACATATTATGTCATCGAAGATGTCCGCCCACTTTGTTTTCCATGCTGTCAACTCCCCAAAAGAGACAGCTAGGGGTAAAGAAGGATGCAGACCAAGTTATTATGGCTATGGGACGCCTAGGATTTTTTTTTCTGGCCGTCAAGTCAAAGCTGACTGATGGCACCCCTGTAGGGTTTTCAGGGCAAGAGACGTTCAGAGGTGGTTTGCCACTGCTTGCCTCCACGTTACGTAGGGTTTCCAGCCTCCAGGTACTAGCTGGAGATCTTGAAGGGCTGTCATAGAGAGGAGGGTGCCGAGTTGTTTTCTGTTGCCCCAGAAGGTCGGAGCAGAACCAACGGGTTGAAATTAAACCAAAAGAGTTTCCAGCTAAACTTTGGGAAGAATTTTCTAACAGAGCGGTTCCTCGGTGGAGCAGGCTTCCTCGGGAGGTGGTGAGCTCTCCTTCTCTGGAGGTTTTGAAGCAGAGGCTAGATGGCCATCTGTCAGCAATGCTGATTCTATGACCTTAAACAGACGATGAGAGGGAGGGCATCTTGGCCATCTTCTGGGCATGGAGTAGGGGTCGCTGGGGGTGTGTGGGGGGAGGTAGTTGTGAAATCCCTGCATTGTGCAGGGGTTGGACTAGATGACCCTGGTGGTCCCTTCCAACTCTGTGATTCTATGATCTCCTATTACAACTGATCTCCACTGGAGAAAAGGGCCGCTTTGGCAATTGGACTCCATGGCACGGAAGTCCCTCCCTTCCCCAAACCCCGCCCTCCTCAGGCTCCGCCCCAAAAACCTCCCGCCGGAGGGGAAGAGGGACCAGGCAACCCGAAGCCTAGCCCGTTGGTTATTTCAGGCCGTGCAGAAGCCTCTCGCAAACCTGCCAAAGAGTAAAACTTAAAAGGATGCCTGCCTGCCTGCAATAAATCAAATTCCACGGCTCGGCCCGATTCTTCCCCTCATGCAATTAGCTTTTCAGCAATGCAGGTTTTTCCACCCCATAAAGTGAGCTCTGTACGCAGCCACCGATCACAAGGAGAATGGGCTGCAGTGGTCGCTCCGAGCCCGGGATATCACTGCATAAATCAGAGGATATCAATCTAAAGCTGTTCTCGTTTCTCGACTGGCTACCTGTGAAGGGCTGATAAAATCCTCGGTTCTCAGTGGTCCAAAGCCCTGGAGAATTTAAATAGCATTTCAGCTCTGTAAACATGTATATATAACATTGCTACATCTGTTCCTTTTGCAGTAGAGGCAGAGGAGGGCTGTTTAGCTTGGAAAGGAGGTGGTTAAGGGGAGACATGGTTGTGTGTTATGTGTTAAGTGCCGTCAAGTCCCTTCCGACTCCTGGTGACCCTATGAATCAACGTCTTCCAAAATGTCCTACCTTTAACAGCCTTGCTCAGATCTTGCAAATTGAGGGCTGTGGCTTCCTTTACTGAGTCCCTCCATCTCTTGTTGGGCCTTCCTCTTTTCCTGCTGCCTTCAACTTTTCCTAGCATGAGTGTTTTTTCCAGTGACTCTTGTCTTCTCGTAATGTGACCAAAATATGATAGCCTCAGGTCACGATAGCTTCCAAGGTCAGTTCAGGCCTTAAAGCTCTGTAAACTTATGCATGGTATGGAGAGAGTGGACAGGGAGACGCTTTTCTCCCTCTCGTAATACCAGAATGCAGGTATTCAGCAGAATCTGCTGAAGCTGGACGGTGAGAGATTCAAAGCAGGTAAAAGGAAGTATTTCTTCACACGACGCAGAGTTAAATTGCGGAACTCCCTGCCCCAGGATGTGGTGATGGCTGCCAGCTTGGGAGAGGGGAGTGGATGTGTTCATGGAGGATAGGACTATCCACGGCTACTAGTTTAAATGGATACGAGTCATGATGCATACCTATTCTCTCCAGGATCAGAGGAGCAGGCCTATCATATTCAGTGCTGTGGAAGATGGGCAGGATGCTGCTGCGGTCGTCTTGCTTGTGGGCTTCCTAGAGGCACCTGGTTGGCCACTGTGTGAACAGACTGCTGGACTTGATGGGCTTTGATCTGATCCAGCAGGGCTTTTTGTATGTTCTTGTGTGGTGATGGCTACCATCTTGGAAGGCTTTAAGAGGGGAGTGGACATGTTCTTGGAGGAGAGGGCTATCCATGGCTACTAGTCATGATGCATACCTGTTCTCTCCAGGATCAGAGGAGCGTGGAAGACAGGCAGGACAATACTGCTGCAGTTGCCTTGTTTGTGGGCTTCCTAGAGGCACCTGCTTGTGTGAACAGACTGCTGGGCTTGATGGGCCTGGGTCTGATCCAGCAGGGCTTTTCTTATGTTCTCTCCAGTATGAGAAGAGCAGGCATATTATATTAGGTGCTGTGGAAGACAGGCAGGATAATGCTGCTGCAGCCGTCTTGCTTTTGGGCTTCCTAGATGCACCTGGTTGGCCACGGTGTGAACAGACTGCTGGACTTGATGGGCCTGGGTCTGATCCAGCAGGGCCTTTCTTATGCTCTTATGGCCTGTATGGCCCCTTCCAGCTCCACGATCCTACCGAGTCGGAAGCAAATTGACCGCACTTTACAGACACTCTCTACGTCTCCCTATGACTTTCCCCTCCCGTCGCTCTGATGAAAATTCCCCCGCAGAGCTCGGCTTTCAAGTTCAGATTCACCCCTGGCAAGTGCCTCCGCTTTCTCCTTGGCCGCGCCTTCTTTTGTTTTATAGTGCTGATTCTGGGCTAGAAGACGGGCGCAGTGGCCAACCCTGAACCAACAGAAGTTGGTCCAATAAAAGGTATCGGCTTACGCCTTTCCTGCTCCCGAACGCTGTGCCAAACCAATCTGTCCTCCTCTGACAAACTGCCTTGAAATCTGTACTGACTCGGAGAGAACAGTGGAGCGTTGTGAGAAAAATGAGACGTACCCCTTGTCGCCCTTCGTACTCGTCAATCAAATGTCCCATTTTTGAAATTGGCATGTAGACGCCATGAATATTGCTCATCCCCGCCAGAAAAAGATACAGGCTGAGCCTGAAGAGGAGACGACTGAGTGGTGATATTGATAACCATCTTCAAGTACTTGAAGAGCTGTCATATAGAGGAGGGTGCCGAGTTGTTTTCTGTTGCCCCAGAAGGTCAGACCAGAACCAACGGGTTGAAATTAAATCAGAAGAGTTTCCATCTAGACATTAGGAAGGATTTTCTAACAGTTAGAGCAGTTCCTCAGTGGAAGAGGCTTCCTTGGGAGGTGGTGAGCTCTCCTTCCCTGGAGGTTTTGAAGCAGAGGCTAGATGGCCATCTGTCAGCAATGCTGATTCTGTGACTTAGGCAGTTCATGGGAAGGAGGGCATCTTGGCCATCTTCTGGGCAAGGAGTAGGGGTCACTGGGGTGTGTGGCTGGGAGGTAGCTGTGAATTTCCTGCATTGTGCAGGGGGTTGGAATAGTCCCTTCCAACTCTATGATTCTATGAGCATCCCTTATCTGGACTGCTTGGGACCAGAAGTATTTCAGATCGTTCAGTATCTTGGAATTTTTTGGAATTTTTACGTATACATAATGAGATGACAATGAGGAAATTGATATTGTTGAAGACTTTCTATTTTGGGGGGACGGGGCATGAGGAGGGCAGGGTTTGGAGAGGGGAGGGACTTTAGTTCTCTGATCTGGAGAACCAGGTTTGATTCCCAACTCCTCCACATGAGCGGCGGAGGCTGATCTGGTGACCTGGATTTGTTTCCCCACTCCTGCAAATGAAGCCAACTGGGTGACCTTGGGCTATTCACAGCTCTCTCAGCCCCACCTACCTCCCAGGGTGTCTGTTGTGAGGCTGAGAGCGCTTGAAGAGAGCTGTGACTAGCCCAAGGTCACCCAGCTGGCTTCATGTGCAGGAGTGGGAAAACCAACCCGGTTCGCCAGATTAGCCTCCGCCGCTCATGTGGAGGAGCGGGGAATCGAACCCGGTTCTCCAGATGAGAGTCCGCTGCTCCAGAGCACCGCTCTTAAACACTATACCACGCTGTCTACTAGGAAAGGCTGAGGGACTCAGGAATATTCATTCTGGAGAAGAGGAGGCCGAGGGGGGACATGAAATATTTGAAGGGCTGTCGCTTAGAGGAGGGCAGGGAGCTGCTCCCGTTGGCAGCAGAGGAGAGGACTCGCAAGAATGGGTATACATTACAGGTGGAAAGGGACCGGCTAGATATTAGGATTTTTTCCCCCCTCTGGCTGTGATTCAATAACCTGTGTGTCAATTGCTACTAACATTTCCAAGGGCACGGATGGGAACTTCTTCCCCGACCGGTAATTTGCTCGTCCGGCGAATGTACTGTTCCAGAAGCAGGATGTAAACTGGCAGGATGCAACCCTGAAGCTATACGGGGACTTCATGCATGGTTGATCTGTGTCAATACCTGCGGAGCGATTGTGTTGCAAAGAGGCGTGGCGTGCGCCGCAGCTCCGAGCCGAACATTGCCAGGAAAGGCCTTCCCAGCAGTTGCTTTCGTTTGACATAGGAAGTTTTGTTAATACTCCCAGGAGCCGGAAGACTGGGCGCCTTTATTACACACGTATCCAAAAGACCAACGTTTTTGCATCTGCGGAACATCTGCTCTGGAGGACTTATACCACTACTTATTTGTTTTTATTATTATTATTATTATTATTATTATTATTATTATTATTTATAATACATTTTTATTGTTTTCTTCATTTCATTAACATATATGAAAAACATCAATTACTTAAAATCTAACAAGGAAATAAAAAGAAAATAATTATGACAACTAAAACATAAAATGACTTCCCCCTCACTCTCTTCCATCCTAGCTTAAATTTCCCAACCCGGAGCTGGCAATCCTATCACTAAATGGAGAGTTCTTGTTTCAAGTCAAGAAAGACCCTATATTTCCTAGAAAGCCAGCAAGGTGTAGGGGTTAAGGTGTCAGACTAGGGTCTGGGGAACCCGGGTTCGAATCTCCATTCTGCCATGGAAGCTTGCTGGGTGATAGGGTTCCACCACACCTAATATCATAGGCACGCTCCTCCGATACTGGAGAGAACAGGAATGCTTCATGACTAGTCTCCATTTTGACTAGTAGCCATGAATACCCTTTCCTCCATGAACATGTCCACTCCCCTCTTCAAGCCTTCCAAGTTGGCAGCCCTCACCACATCCTGGGGCAGGGAGTTCCACCATTGAACTCTGCGTTGTGTGAAGAAAGACTTCCTTTTGTCTGTTTTGAATCTCTCCCCCTCCAGCTTCAGCCGATGACCCCGCGTCCCGGTCTTATCCGAGAGGGAGAATTTTTTAGATGTGTTGGCTTCATATTTGTTTGGACTCTCGGTCTTCCGTCGGGGCGGCTGGTTTTGTCTCCGTTTGTGTGGCCGTCCTCGGGAAGTTCTCTGCCTAACGTGGTTGCCGCCGTGTGCTTTGTCCCCCCCAGAATGTGATGGAGCAATTCAACCCGGGGCTGCGGAATTTAATAAACCTGGGGAAGAACTATGAAAAAACCGTGAACGGTAAGCCTCCCTTCTTGCTACATTCATGCACCCGGTGGCGGACTTGCATTTTTGGGATCCTGAAGCTTGAACTGTTATGGGGGCCCCTTCGCAACCAGCAGCAGTAGGGCAAAGGAGTGGAGCAAGGGTGCCCTCGAGGCCCAAATGGCAGAGAACAGGGTTCACAAGGTGGGAAGAGACCACAAGGGCCATCCAGTCCAACCCCCCGCCATGCAGGATCCCACAATCAAAGCGCTCCCAACAGATGGCCATCCAGCCTCTGCTTGAAGACCTCCAAAGACGGGGACTCCACCACCCTCCGAGGCAGCGCCTTCCACCGTCGAACCGCCCTCACCGTCCGGAAGTTCTTCCTAATGTTTAGGCGGAATCGCTTTTCTCGATGGGAAATGGGAAACAGACCCCCCAAAAAAATCCCACACTAAGAGTAGAATACCCTTGAGTTCCTTTAGGAGTTTAACACAAAAAGGATCCTGGATTTGGCTTCAGTTGCGTCTCATTTCCCATGGAGAGCTTGCACACCTTTCCTACAAAGAGTTTGGGAAATTCGGCTTGTCTTTAATCTTTATTTTTAAGGACTGCTCTTCAGCGTACAAAGTACTGGACAGTCTTTGGCCATTTATTCATCGGAGGTTTTGCCTTGGATTTGCCGCTCTCTAGATGCACATTTTCCCGATCTAAATCCTCAAAACTCTGCATGGGGGCTTATTGTTAAGTTCTGAGAATCTGGATGGGGAAAATGTGTGTCTAGAGAGTGGCAAATCCAAGGCGAAACCTCCCCTGAATAAATGGCCTTTGTCGGTATGATGAATATGAAGTGGTTTTTGTGTGAGAGAGAGCTTATACCCCAGAAGCCTTGTGGTGCAGTGGTTAGGAGCGGTGGACTCTAACCTGGCGAACCGGGTTCGATTCCCCCGCTCCTCCACATGAGCCGCAGACTCTCATCTGGAGAAATGGGATGGTTTTCCCCACTCCTCCACGTGAAGCCAGCTGGGGGACCTTGGGCCAGTCACAGCTCTCTTAGAGCTCTCTCAGCCCCACCTACCTCCCAAGGTGTCTGTTGTCAGGAGGGGAAGGGAAGGCGATTGTAAGCCAGTTTGCTTCTCCTTGAAAGGTAGAGAAAGTTGACATATAAAAACCAGCTCTTCTTCTAATTCTTCTGTTTCTCCTTCTAATTCTTGTTCAAGATGAGATAAAACGGGACTCATGAACCCAAAGCCGTGGAATTCCAGACTGTAATTCCCCCCCCCCAACTGGGTAGCCTTTTTTTAAAATAATTTTTTATTGTTTTCTCATTTTATCCATCATAAATCATTTTCCATTAATACTTAACAATATAAAATTGAATCCATGGAAATTTCTAATCTAGAAAATAACAAAACATAAGTGACTTCCCCTTCACTCTCTTCTGTCCATAATTAAATTGTATATACTTTTGCTAACAGTATAATCCCCCCTCTCAGTTACTATATACGTATCTTATTCTATCTAGTTAATATATCTGTAATCATCCAATATTTTCACTATACCAAATAAATGTGAGGGATTAAATAAAAGAGTATCCAACTGGGTAGCCTTTTGACTCCCGTTTGACCCTAAGCGCTTGCTCTGTCTTGCCCGGCCTGAAGGGCCTGACAGCATCCTGACGCAATCCCGATTCTTCCCGATGTCATGCAGGATGATAAATAGTGAGTCAGCGCCGTCTCCGGGCGTGAAACCCGAAAGTCGGTCTCCGGTGTCTTCCAGCCCAGAAATGACTCGCCTAGGTATGTCCAGGCTGGCAGACAGCCTTGCGGACATTTTCGTGAGCCTGATAACCTTGGGCTTGGTTTGCGCCCAGGACTTAGCGTGGTGTAGTGGTTAAGAGCGGTGGCTTGGAGCGGTGGGCTCCGATTTGGAGAGCCGGGCTTGATTCCCCGCTCCTCCACATGAGCAGCGGACGCGAATCTGGGAAACAGGGTTCAATTCCACGCTCCTCCACATGAAGCCAACTGGGGGACCTTGGGCTAGTCGCACCCTCTCAGCCCCACCTACCCCACAGGGTGTCTGTTGCGATTAGGGTAAGGGGAAGTGATTGAAAGTTGGTTTGACTCTTCCTTAAGTGGTAGCGAAAGTCAGCGTATAAAAACCAACTCTTCTTCTTCTTCTGATATTAGAAGAACAAAATCAGTATGGAAAGGGAGGCTGAAAATCTAACGCGGGGGTGTCAAACTCAATTGTTATGAGGGCCAGATACGACATAAATGTCACTCGGTGGGGCTGGATCATGCCTTTCCAGCCCAGATTGAGAATTTGGGGGGAAGTCTGCCTCGGCGGGCTTCCGGGCCAGATAAGAGCTCTCAAGGGGCCGGATCCGGCTTGCGGGCCTTACGTTTGACACCCCCAATCTAACGCCCACGCGGTGCTCAGCTTAAACACAGGCTCTGATTAGGGCACTGGTTCCCAACCAGGGGTCCGTGGACCCCCGGGGGGCTCCGCGAGAACTAAATTAAGGTCCGCGAAACAAAGTTATAAACCCATAATAAATTAATATTTTCAATTAAAAGTTCTCTATTATAAAAATATATATTCAAATATCATTCTAAGTTTAATGTTTAACTGTTATGATTAAAGTTTATTTTCAAATTCTCTGAATTTTTATTTTGAACCTTGGGGTCCCTGCACCGAACAAAAAAGTCCTAGTGGTCCCTGGTCAAAAAAATGTTGGGAACCACTCGTTTAGGGAATAGGCCTGGGCGAATCTGCTCAGCGGTTAACTTCCATTTTCTCCAGTGGGGCTTACTCCCAGGAAAGTACACTTCGGTTTGCAGCCTCGGCTAGGGTTGCCAACCTCCTGGTACTAGCTGGAGATACTCCTGCTATTGCAACCGACCTCCAGCCGACTGCGATCGGTTCCCCTGGAGAAAAGGGCCATTGGGCTCTATGGCATCGAAGTCCCTCCCCTCCAAACCCCGCCCTCCTCCGGGTCTGCCATAAAACACTCCCGCTGGTGGCGAAGAGGGACCTGGCGACCTTAGCCTCAGCGCAGCAGCGCCGCTACTAAAACAAAGATCTGTTTGGTTCCTTTCACTTTATTTGCGGATGCTGTTTTCGTCGTCGAGAAGATGGCCTTGTTTGGGATATGTGTGAGTTCAGATCACAGGGGGTTTTTTTTTCCCCCATGGTGCAACCCAGAGCTCGAAGACGCTCATCACCAAAAAATAAAAATAAAATAAAAACACATGTGGCTTCCCTCTAAATGAGCCTCTGGGACATATTTTTTTCCCCACTCGCAATCCTCTTTCGGAAACTGCTAAAATTAAAACACGATGGGAGACAGATGAGAGACTCTGATTCGTCTCAAACATCCATTTCTATTCCATTAACTTTGCTCCTTTTTTTTTCCTAACCGCACGCTGCGCTCTTGAAAGAGGACAAAAATGGAACGTATGATGTAAACGGTTCTCCATGTTGCCTTCTAAGTGAGCTGGTTTGGGAGCGTTGGCCTGCAGCAGAACGGCGAGATTCGAATCCAGGAGCACCAGACCGAGAAAAAGAAGAAGAGTTGTTTTTTATATGCCCATGTTCTCTACCTTTTTAAGGAGAATCCGAACGGCTTGCCGTCTCCTCCCCTTCCTCTCCCCACAACAGACACCTTGCGAGGTAGAGTTCGGAGAGAACTGTGAGCAGCCCAGGGTCACCCAGCAGGCTTCATGTGGAGGAGCGGGGAATCGAACCCGGGCCACCAGATTAGAGTCCTTCGCTCCTGTGGAGCAAAACTTATCAATGGTACACCGTTTGGGTCATGAAGAATCCCCTCTTGAGTCATAGTTTTTTTTAACCTGTCTTTATTTGTTGAGGTTAAATTGTTATTTTATTCTGTTTTCCCCTCCCCAAATCTCTTTTTCTAGCCATGATTCTTGCTGGGAGAGCTTACTACGACGGCGTTGCAAAAATAGGAGACATAGCGGTCGCGTCGCCCGTGTCTAAAGAATTGGGTAAGTTAAGCTTTGGAGTTCTTCTCGGCTGGCGATGCGCGCAACGAAATTGGAGCGTCTCGGTTTCATTGCTAACCTCGCATGTGCCGGTTTACTAGACGTTCGCCTGGATGGAGACCGTACGGTCTACTAGCATCTTTTGATAAGGATGGTCTCGCAACCACTGGCAGATGGGGGAGGTGGGGACTTACGCTGGAGGGGTGTCCCCCGGTACAATGACATGTGGCATCACCGCGTGGAGGGCGATACCCTAGGGTTCGCCCAACACTTTGTGATTTAAGCATAGAGCTTTGGGCGAATGCCCAATGGGATGGGTCACTTCTGAGTTGTGCTGGAAGTGACATTGAATGCATGGAGCTGCCGTATATTGAGTATGACCCTGGGTCCATCAATCAGACCATTTGGTCCATCGAGGTCCGTATTGTCTACTCAGACTGGCAGCCGCTCTCCAGAGCGCTAGGTCGAGGTCTTTGACATTGCCTCCTCCCTGATCTTTTAACTGCCGCCATGCATACCGAGGGTACGGCTTGCCTTTTCCAAAGGGAATGGCCTCATTTGAACTGGCAGGTTCTTTCGATGAGCAAAGGGTGTACGCGTGCAATGCATTTGCATATGTCATATAACCCATTTGCATTTGTCATATAACCCAACTACATTTGCATTTGTCATATAACCCAACTATCAGAAGTTTTTAATCGGCACTGCAGAGAGAGCCAGTGTGGTGTAGTGCTTAGGGGTGGTGGACTCTAATCTGGAAGATTCCCCACTCCTCC
Source organism: Euleptes europaea (assembly GCF_029931775.1). Lineage (NCBI taxonomy): Eukaryota > Metazoa > Chordata > Lepidosauria > Squamata > Sphaerodactylidae > Euleptes > Euleptes europaea. The sequence goes on from NC_079332.1 coordinate 12,907,085, forward strand.
ACATGAAACCTGCTGGGTGACCTTGGGCCAGTCACAGTTCTCTCTGAGCTCTCTCAGCCCCACCTATCTCACAAGTTGCCCATGCTAGGGAGAGGAAGGGAAGGAGGTCTTAAAAAGATAAAGTAGACCTATAAAAACTGACTCTTTCTTCTTCAACATATGAACACATGAAGAACACATGAAGCTGCCTTCTAGTGAATCAGACCCTTGGTCCATCAAAGTCAGTATTGTCTACTCAGACCGGCAGTGGCTCTCCAGGGTCTCAGGCAGAGGTCTTTCACAAAACCTGCTTGCCTGGTCCCTTTAACTGGGGATGCTGGGGATTGAACCTGGGACCTTCTGCATGCCAAGCAGATGCTCTACCACTGAGCCACGGCCCCTCCTCCTCCTTGTCTTCTTCTTCATCATCATCTTCTTCTTAGTTCAAAATGTAGTCAGACAGAAAATAAAGCGTTCGGTTGTTGGCATAAAAAGAATTGGCAGGGGAAATTAGCGACACTCGCCTCCTTGTGTTGGTTCTTTTGGTTTTGATGACAGCCCGAATGGGGTGATTCAAAAATAATTTCCCTCCTATTCCAGAGCTCACTCGCTCTGACCGACCCGTTTGTCGGTTTAAAATAGTTTAACTTGGAAGGAGGGGTTGAAGAAAAACAAGCTTTTGCATGCAAGGAATACAGAACGCTATTGTGTGTATGTCATCGGCGTCTGGTTCAGACTTGGACGCTAGGGATTTGGTCAGGACTCCCCAACCTTTTTGAGCCAGCAGGCACCTTTGGAATTCTGGCCATTTCCTCCCAGTGAACTGATCTCTATCGGCCGGAGATCGGTTGTAATAGCGGGAGATCTCCAGCTACTACCTGGAGGTTGTGTTCTAGCAAAAACCACCTATTATAGTGTAAATCAAGTTGCAAAATCCAAGTTGCAAGTGGTTACTACCCTCCTGGACGAACCTAAGGAGGAAAAAAACCTCCGTTCCCAACCTTGATTGTATAACATTGAGTTAGTTCATGTTTAGCATTATAGTTGTAGTAAGAGCACATAGCGTAGGAATATCATTAAATGTGCAACCTTGATATGAAAACCTGGTAAAGATTATAATAGGTTGTTTTTGTTATAATACAAGCCCTGGAGGTTGGCAGCCACGGAATTTCAGTCTAGAGAAGCCCTTGAGATTGGCAAACACTCTTTCCTCCAGGCCATTCCTGGAGGGTGGCAACAGAGAATCTTTTCTCCAGGCCAGTCCTGGAGGTTAGGAACTGAGGTTTTTGGCCTCCTTAGGTTCGTCCAGGAGGGTAGTCACCACAAAACTTGCAACTTAGATTTTGCAACTTGATTTACACTATAATCGGTTGTTCTTGCTAGAACACTATCGTTCTAACAACCTAGGTTCTTCTTTTTTGCGGTGACTACCTGGAGGTTGGCAACCCTAGCAGTTGGGAATGTTCAATTGGTCTCTATGATATTTCTTTTTGGGCAAGCTGGTCTTTGACCGTAATACACAAATGATGATGATGACGACAATTGGTCTCCGGGCGTCAGAGATGGCCGCTTTGGCGATTGGACTCTTTGGCGTCAAAGTCCCTCCCTAACCCCGCCCTCCTCAGGCTCCGCCCCAAAAATCTCCCGCCGCTGGTGAAGCGGGACCTGGCAATCCTAGCCACGATGTAAGGGGAAACTCTACCCTTGTCTCCTAGTCTCTGATGAGTCAGAAACTCCACAGGTGTGGTTTTTCTTGGAAGTCATGGAGTGGTGTAGTCCCAGGACCAGCTGAGCTGTCTGGGCGAGAGATAAATAGGGGTTAACTGGAGCCTTGACTCATGCTTGGCCCGCTGCTTACCTTGCTCAGTTCCCGTGGTGTGGCTCTCTTCGCGTTCTGTATTGAATCTTAGGGAGTGGCAGGCAAGCAAACAGCGAAAAGCAAATAAGTCGTAAGCCGGGTCACCTTTGGCGCTTTGCGAGTTATTTTAGGAGAGATTGGCTGGACACGATTTTTTTGGGTTTCCCAGTGCATGTTGTGTTCGCTCTACACTGTAGTCTATTAAGTGTGCAATAGCATTACGTCTAAAAAAAACAACCCAATGTACTGTAATGATAATGAAAAAGTTTGAAATGTTGTGAGAATTACCAAAATGTGACTCAGAGTTACAAAGTGAGCACACGCGGTTGGGAAAATGGGGCCGATAGACTTGAGCATCGCGGATATTGCATTTTTGAGCAATAAAACTGCAATACAGGGAGATGTGCTTGTACCCTGCTGAGGTCCCTCCCCAGGCTCTACCCCCAAATTTCCAGGGATTTCCCAACCCAGAGTTGGCCATTCTGAAGAGTATCCGGTTGCTGATTATTCTCCTTATGGCCTCAGTGGTGGGAGTTCTTACCTGAGAGGAGAGGAAAGCTGTCAGCTGGAGATTTTCAGAATTGTATGTAATTGGAATATTGAGGGGAGGCATATTGAGGGCATATTGAGGGGAGGCATATTGAGGGCATATTGAGGGGAGGCATATTGAGGGGAGGGCAGACTTTTGCATCTTTTATTTATTTAATTATATTTGGACTTCCAGCCCGCCCTCCATCTCCGGCCAAGGTGGGGCTCAGAGCGGGTTACATCAATTGAAAACAACAGTACATGCAATAAAATCGCCAAATCCAGTCTTATTAAAATTGCTTCTCTTAGTTCAGCCGCTATCCTGTTCAAAACGTGCGACTCACACTTGGACCTTGCCGTGCCGTCTTCGAACAAAGGACTCTTCAAACGCCATAGAAGTTCCAGCGTGGCATTTTTTAGGGGCATTGGAAAGATGGATTTGGCCTCTCTCCAGTTAATTCTCAGATAAAGCGCTTGCTGTACAAACGCAAAAGGTCAGAGAACTCTAGACGCAGGGCTGTAATATTTTTAGGCAACTGCAGAAACTGTCTTGAATGTTTTTAATGCAACCCTTGAAAGTCTGCACTGCTGGAGCATGGAATAGATTAAGCATTCTGAGTAACTCTTTGCAACAGTGCCTTAATTTGCAATTCCAAGAGGCGGAGTATAATGTGTTTTCATTGTCTGCAAATTAAAGGGCATGAATGATGAACAGAGAGGCCTGTACAAGCCAAAATTATTCTGTACCGTCTGTGCGAATCCGTTACGGTTTCAGAGACTAGAGTTGCCATCTTTGAGTTAGGAAACTCCTAGGGATTTGGGGACTTCTGGTGGGGTTTGGGAAGGGGATGGACCTCAGCAGGGTTATGACACCGTCAAGCCCGCCCTCCAGAGCAACCAGTTTCTCCAGGGGAGTGGATAGGGTGGTAGCCGAAGATCTCCTGGGATTATAACTGACCTCCAGGCAACTGAGATCAGTTCGCCTAGAGAAAATGGCCGCTTTGGAAGGGGGACTCCATGGCTTTATACCCCACTGAAGTCCCTCCCCTCCCCAAACCTCACCCTCCTCATGTTCCACCCCCAAAATCTCCAAGTATTTCCCAACCCGGAGCTGGCAACCCTAGGAGCGGATCTCTGTTGACGGGAGATCAGTTGTAATTCTGGCCAACCTCCAGGCCCCACCTGGAGTTTGACAACGAGGGTTGCCAACCTCCAGGTGGTAGCTGGAGATCTCCTGCTACAACAGCTGGTCTCCAGGTGACAGAGATCGGTTCCCCCGGAGAAAAGGGCTGGTTTGGCCATTGGACTCTATGGCATTGAAGTCCCTTCTCCCCTAAACCCCGCCCTCCGTAGGCTCCACCCCCAAATCTCCAGGGATTTCCCAGCCTGGAGCAGGCTGGGAAATATGGAAATATTTCCATAAACAGGGCCATATTTACTTCCAAGTTGGGTCAGGAAGACCAAAGACATCACACTAGAGTTGCCAACCTCCAGGTAGTAAGCAGTCAAAAATCAACACCTCTGCACCATTACCTAAGGTTAGAAAATTAGTACAGAAACAGGCTGATAACAATGTGTAATGACAAAAGTATATTGAATGTAATAATGTGCTACCAAGCCAATTGCATATATACAACAAAATATTTCCCAGTTCTGGGTGTATAACAACGTGCTAACAATCCAATTGCATATGTACAAGAAAGTATTTCTCAGTCCTGGTACAGTAACCATCAATCCGAGGTCGATGTCTTCAAGTGAAGAAGGGTAGAAAGGGATGCGATCGTTTCGGTTCTTCCTCAGTCCCGTTTATATCCCATTTGGGAACGTGGAAGCTGTAAATGTGTCTGTGCAACCTTGTTTCAATGGATATCCTGATGTCGGAATAGATCAGCTAAAAAATGCACATTTTGACCCTAAAAGGGTGATGCTTAAAAGTCTGAGGATTTTGAAGCTACAGAAGCTTCTATTGAAATGAGTACATTTTGAAATCAATATATGAACGGGACTGAGGAAGAATTGAAACAACCGCATCCCTTTCTACCCTTCTTCCCTTGAAGACCTTGACCTCGGATTGATTGTTACTGTACCAGGACTGTGAAAGACTTTGTTATATATATGCAACTGGTTTGTTAGCACGTTGTTATATACCCAGGACTGAGAAATACTTTGTTGTATATAAAATTATATTAATTGTTGTATATAAAATTGTATATAAAATTATGCACGGCTTGGTAGCACATTGTTACATTCAATATACTTTTGTCCTTACATATTGTTATCAGCCTGTTTCTGTACTAACCTCCAGGTAGTGGCTGGAAATCTCCTGCTATTACAGCTGATCTCCAGGAGACAGAGGTCAGTTCCCCTGGATGAAATGGCTGCTTTGGAAGATGGACTCTAAGGCATTATACCCTATTGAAGTCCCTCCCCTCTCCAAACCCCACCTTCCTTAAGCTCCACCCCTCCAGGTATTTCCCAACCCAGGGCTGGCAACCCTATCGGCAACCCTAGAGACATTTTGAGCCCAAAGTTTGTGCCTGCAATGGCAGAGAGGCCATCCCCGAAAGCAATCTTGTTAGATACGATCATAATTTGAATAATATGATGATCAGGCACCCTTCAGTCAGAGGAATGAACTCTTTAAAGAGTTTCTCCATAGGGCAGCTTTCTGACTGCACAAGCGTAGGGTTGCCAGGGCTTTGCCACCGGCGGGAGGTTTTTGGGCGGAGCCTGAGGAGGGTAGGGTTTGGGGAGGGACTTCCACGCCATAGAGTCCAATGGCCACAGCGGCCGTTTTCTCCGGGGGAACTGATCTCTGTCGGCTGGAGATCAGTTGTAGTAGCGGGAGATCTCCAGCTGGTGCCTGGAGGCTGGCAACCCTACGCATGCGCCTCTTCTGTAGGTTTCCCTAGGGAAGGAAGGCCGCTCTGTGCTAAATTCGGGGACTAGAGCAACTGCCCTAAGAGGGGCGGTTAAAACGCTTAGGGCTGTTTAGCTTGGAAAGGAGGCGGTTGAGGTGAGACGTGATAGACGTCTATGAAATTATGCACGGTTTGGAGAGAGTGGACGGGGAGAAGCTTTTCTCCCTCTCTCATGATACCAGAACGTGGGGTCATCTGCTGAAGCTGGAGGGCGAGAGATTCAAAACAGAGAAAAGGACGTCTTTCTTCACACGACGCAGAGTTGAATGGTGGAACTCCCTGCCCCAGGATGTGGTGATGGCTGCCAACTTGGAAGGCTTGAAGAGGGTAGTGGACATGTTCATGGAGGAAAAGGGTATTCATGGCTACTAGTTAAAATGGATACTGGTCATGATGCATACCTGTTCTCTCCAGGATCAGAGGAGCAGGCCTATGATACAAGGTGCTGTGGAGCACAGGCAGGATAAATGCTGCTGCAGTCGTCTTGTTTGGGGGCTTCCTAGAGGCACCCGGTTGGCCGCTGCATGAACAGACTGCTGGACTTGATGGGCCTTGGTCTGACCCAGCAGGGCTTTTCAGATGTTCTTGAATCACCTTGCCCATTGTCTCTGTTTAGGAATTCGTTTCTCAGAAGTTGCCACGGCTCAGATTAAAGGCGAAGCGGCCTGTGCAGACAAGTTTTTAGAACACTTTTTTCTTTTTTACGCGGCCTGGCTGCAAGGGGAACACAACCTGTCGGGCCAAGTTTTCCCAGAGGCCTCCGGCGTTCGGTGTGTTTTAATTTTCACTTTGAAGTCGACGCAGCTATGTAGCTTAATTCCTTGTTGCTTGTGGACTATCACAGAATGAGGGCAAGCGAGCTCCCGGCAAAACGCTGGCATTTGCGTGGGAAGAGGACTCTGGGCGACTCAGCCAGCCTACCCTATCACCTGGTATCTTGATCTCTTTTTTATTATTATTTGTATTTTTTTGCTGGCAAGTCACAGCTGACTTACAGCGGCCCTGTAGGGTTTTCGAGGCAAGAGAGCAGCGGTCCATCCAGTCCAGCATCCCGTCTCACACAGTGGCCAACCAGTTCCTCTGGAGGTCCAGCAACAGGACATAGAGGGCAAGGCCTTCCCTTGAGAAGAACATCAGAAGAACCCTGCTGGATCAGACCAGAGGTCCATCTAGTCCAGCTTCACAGTGGCCAACACCAGGGCATAGAGGCTGAGGCCTTCAGAAGAACTTCAGAAGAACCCTGCTGGATCAGACCAGAGGTCCATCTAGTCCAGCTTCACAGTGGCCAACACCAGGGCATAGAGGCTGAGGCCTTCATAAGAACTTCAGAAGAACCCTGCTGGATCAGACCAGAGGTCCATCTAGTCCAGCTTCACAGTGGCCAACACCAGGGCATAGAGGCTGAGGCCTTCAGAAGAACTTCAGAGGAACCCTGCTGGATCAGACCAGTGGTCCATCCAGTCCAGCATCCCGTCTCAAACAGTGGTCAACCAGTTCCCCTGGAGAGCCAACGCCAGGGCACAGAGGCTGAGGCCTTCCCCTGAGAAGAACATCAGAAGAGCCTTGCTGGATTAGACTAGTGGTCCATGTAGTCCAGCATCCTGTCTCACACAGTGGTCAACCAGTTCCTTTGGAGAGCCAACAACAGGACACAGAGACAAAGGCCTTCCCCTGATGTTGCCTCCTGGCACTGGTATTCAGAAGTTGACTGCCTCTGAATGTGGAGGTTCCCTTTACTCACCACGGCTTGCCACCACTGATAGACTTCTCCTTAGGGTTTCCAGGTCCATCCTGGCAACCGGCGGGAGCTTTGTGAGGGTGGGGCCGGGGCAGCGATCTGCGCTCCTGGCGCGGTGGTGCCACTTCCGGGTTTACCCAGAAGCGCCGCCATCGCACAGGGACGCTCTAGCACTCTCCTCCGAAAACTCTGTGCTGTTGTGAGCCGGGTTCAAGTCGCCCGGGGCGGCTTATCACGACAGGGAGCCTGTTCCGAAAACTGCCGGTTTTCACTCTGCCGGTCGATAGACTGTACCACCAGGTGCGACCGAATCCAGAGAGCAACTAAGACTGATGTATCAAATCATGTAGATCAAGCTGATGGGGTGTGTGTGTGTGTGTGTGTGTGTGTGTGTGTGTGTGTGTGTTAAGTGCTGTCAAGTCGCTTCCGACTCATGGCGACCTTATGAATGAAAGTCCTCCAAAATGTCCTATCTTTGACAGCCTTGCTCAGATCTTGCAAATTGAAGGCTGTGGCTTCCTTTATTGAGTCCATCCATCTCTTGTTGGGTCTTCCTCTTTTCCTGCCGCCCTCCACTTTTCCAAGCATGACTGTCTTTTCCAGTGACTCTTGTCGTCTCCTGACATGACCAAAATACGATAGCCGCAGTTTAGTCATTTTATCTTCTAGGGTCAGTTCAGGCTTGGTTTGATCTATAACCCACTGATTTGTTTTTTGGCAGTCCACGGTCTCCGTAACCCTCTCCTCCAACACCACATTTCGAAGGAATCTATTTTCTTCCTATCAGCTTTCTTCACTGTCCAGCTTTCACACCCATGCATAGTAATAGGGAGTACGATGGCATGAATTAATCTAGTTTTGGTGGCCAGTGACACATCCTTACAATTCAAAATTATTTTTAGCTCCTTCATGGCTGCCCTTCCCAGTCTCAACCTCCTTCTGATTTCTTGGCTGCAGTCTCCCTTTTGGTTGATGGTGGAGCCAAGGAATAGAAAGTCTTGAACAATTTCAATTTCCTCATTGTCAACCTTAAGGTTGTGTAATTCTCCTGTAGTCATTACTTTTGCTTTCTTGATGTTCAGCTGTAGTCCTGCTGTAGTCCTGAAGTCCAAGCTGATGATAGTAAGATCAAATGGTTGTTATCCTCCCGAGATTCTGAGACTACTGAATCTGTGGCTAAATGTTTTGATGAAATTGTTAAGAGGCGGAGGTTAAATGACGTTTAGAGGGTTGGTTTTATTTGATCGACTGCTCAATGGTATGCCAATAAAGGTATTGAAATTTGAACTAAGACCGATGTTAAGAAGCTTGGGAAAATGGCAGGACCGCTTTATCGGCTCCGGTTTTGAGAGCGAGGGCGAGGTCTGCCAGCGTCGTTTCCGCGCTGCGAATCGGGTAGCCGGACTTGTAATTCTGCAATGCTGGTTTGAAATGGGGAGCAGGTAATCCAGCCGCCGTTCCTCCGAGCGGCTTAGGTTTCTCGCGCAACCGGTTTTGAGGCTTAAGATTCCCATCTGAATCTCCGAGACGTAATATGCGTAAACGCCGAGGGCTGGGGGGCGGGGGGAGATGGGAACTTAATTGAGCATGTGAGTTGTCATGAGCATATGCGATGCTCGCCCCGGTGGGGGGGAAAAACCCAGAATCGCTCGCAGCGAGCGGTTCTGCAAGAATACTCAGTAATTGAACCTGACTTTCTGGCATATTTGCATTCACGAAGATCTAGTCTTCAGCAATGTTTTCTTAAGCCTATGATCCATTTTCCTGCTCAGGTATGAAATATGATTACAGCTTCCTGGTTGGTTCTCTATTGAGCGCTGTGAGAGAGTTCAAGTTTCTAGTACATTAAGACGGAGGTGCATATTTGTTTACATTGGCGTTTGAAATGTAGTTACCGCATAGCTAGGGGTAGGGTTGCCAGGTGGGAAGTTTTTGGGGTAGAGCCGGAGGAGGGCGGGGTTTGGGGAGGGGAGGGACTTCAATGCCATAGAGTCCAATGGCCAAAGCGGCCATGTTCTCCCGGCGAACTGATCTCGGTCGCCTGGAGACCAGTTGTGAGGGCAGGAGACCTCCAGCTAATACCTGGAGGTTGCTAAGAAGAACCAGTACGAAGCCAGTGTATACTCAATAGAATTCAATGAACAACAATTTGTATATTTCAACAACTATACGGCAATACAAACATTGTAACAGTAATGTGAATGTGCAAACAAAACAACATGAGCAAAGACCACGTAAAACAACAACACGAAACAACAGCAGTCCACAAGGGAGGACGGAGAAGTCCACTAGCAAGGGGCTTGTAAGCCTCAAACAATGAACAGTCTCAATTGGACAACAGATTGCAAATCCACGTATCAGACGTTTGAAATATGCAATATCGTGGCACAAAGTGCCTGGCGAAGCTCAGAGCAGAGCCCGGGAACGCCTTCCGGATGTATCGCGTTTTCGCCAATATACATTGGCTTCGTCAGCCAGCATTAAATCTCTTTGGCAGTCACAGCAGAACCAGCAAAATTCATGTAGCTGAAAATAGCTCAGTCTTGAACTATTGTCGAAGGCTTTCAGTCAGAGTTCATTGGTTCTTGTAGGTTATCCGGGCTGTGTAACCATGGTCTTGGTATTTTCTTTCCTGACGTTTCGCCAGCAGCTGTGGCAGGCATCTTCAGAGGAGTAACACTGAAGGACAGTGTCTGGTCCCTTGAACTGGAGATGCCGGGGATTGAACCTGGGACCCTTCTGCATGCCAAGCAGATGCTCTACCACTGAGCCACAGCCCGTCCCCCAAAACGATCTTGAACACAAGAACACATAGAGCTGCCTTATATTGAATCAGACCCTCGATTCATCAAAGTCAGCACGGTCTATCAGACCAGCAGCGGCTCTCCAGGGTCTCTGGCAGAGGTCTTTCCCATCACCTACTGGCCTAGTCCCTTTAACTGGAGATGCCCGGGATTGAACCTGGGACCTTCTGCATGCCAAGCAGAGGCTCTACCACTGAGCCATGGCCCCTGAACTCCGGACAAAACTGGGAGGGCGAGAGAAAACACCCCTGAAGTGTCAGGCTTTCCGTCAGCGCTGGAAATGCATAATAGAGCAATGTCTCAGCGTTAGGATTGACGCTGCGTGTTTCTGGCAGGGCGGAGCCGTCAAGCAAAGCAGTGCTAGGGAATATGCAAACCGGGGCGTGACGGCTAGATACCGTGTGGCCCTTCTTTGTTGGTTTTCTTCAACAACCCACACACACACACACACACACACACGGCACTGCAAGTTGGCAATGTACCCGGAGCTGCACGTGTCCCCAGAGAGCGCGCCTGCGGTCGTAGGTGTGGCGATGCCCCCGATGGAGGATCGAGAGCATGGGACACCCGCAGAGCGTCCCATCCTGGTCTTAGAGCCAGCGTGGTGTAGTGGTTAAGAGCGGTGGACTCTGATCTGGAGAACCGGGTTTGATTCCCCCGCCCCTCCACGCGAGCGGCGGAGGCTAATCTGGCGAACTGGATTTGTTTCCCCGCTCCTACACATGAAGCCAGCTGGGTGGCCTTGGGCTAGTCGCAGTTCTCTGGGAGCGCTCTCAGCCCCACCTACCTCCCAGGGTGTCTGTCGTGGGGAGGGGAAGGGAAGGTGATTGTAAGCCGGTTTGATTCTCCCTTAAGCGGTAGAGAAAGTCGGTGTATAAAAACCAACTCCTCTTCCTCTTCTTCTTCCTCCTCCTCCTCCTTCTTCTTCTTAATTTATAGGGTTTTTTATTTTTGTTTTTTTGCTTCATTCCTGTCTCCTCAAGTTGGCATTTGGGTGCAAGCGGTGGACCTCTTGGCTGGACCTCGCGGCCCAAGCTGTCCCGTTCTGCACCCAATGACTTCTTGGAATACCGGGACGGGTCCTGCCAGGGCACATCTCCCTTGGAGGAGGAGATTGGGGCAGATCGATGCCAGCTCATCCCCGCCAGCCAGGTTGCCTGGATGGCTTTCATCTCTCTTGACGTCCCCGCCTACACGGAGGCTTTCCTTCTTATTAATAAGCTGAGGGCCTACGGTGTTGACTCAATAAATAAAAATGCAACTTTACCTCTTGGGTGTCCTGGGACGGGAGTGTAAGTTATTGGCCTCGTGGAGGATTCTGGACCCAGAGAATCCACACCGGGGAGCGCCGATCTCCCCATTTTCTCACCGCCGGGCAGGGTTGCCAGGCCACTCTTTGCCACCAGTGGGAGTAGGGTTGCCAGCCTCCAGGTACTACCTGGAGATCTCCTGCTATTCCAACTGATCTCCAGCTGATAGAGATCACTTCGCCTGGAGAAAATGGCTGCTTTGGCCATTGGACTCTATGGCATTGGAGTCCCTCTCCTCCCCAAACCCCACCCTCCTTGGGCTCCACCCCAAAAACCTCCCACCGGTGGCAAAGAGGGACCTGGCAATCCTAAGCGGGAGGTTTTGGGGGCGGAGCCTGAGGAGGGTGGGGTTTGGGGAGGGACTTCAATTCCCAAAGCGGCCATTTTATCCAGGTGAACTGGTCTCTATCTGCTGGCAATCAGTTGTAATAGCACGGAGATCTCCAGCTTGTACCTGGAAGTTGGCAACCCTATGAGAGGGAGGGCATCTTGGACATCTGGGGATGGAGTAGGATTCACTGGGGGGGTGAGAGAGGTAGTTGTGAATTTCCTGCATTGTGCAGGGGGTTGGACTAGATGACCCTGGTGGTCCCTTCTATGATTCTAGGGGAGGGGCTGTGGCTCAGTGGTAGAGCATCTGCTTGGCATACAGAAGGTCCCAGGTTCAATCCCCGGGATTTCCAGTTAAATGGACTAGGCAGGTAGGTTATGTGAAAGACCCCTGCCTGAGACCCTGGTGAGCCGCTGCCGGTCTGAGTAGACAATACTGACTTTGATGGACCAGGGGTCTGATTCAGTATGAGGCAGCTTCATGTGTTCACGCCTTAGGGCCCCCCCATTTATATGTGATTGGGGCAGGTCTGGATTTGAAGAAGAGGCTCTGCCCTGCCTGCATCTTGTCTGGTTCGATCCTCGGGAAGCGAAGCCGAGAGTTATTTGAAAGCAAGCCGCTTCTGCAGATGTTCGTAATTATTTTCCCACACATTTCTGGGCTGTTTTCCTCTTTCCCCCGGGGCGGAGATGCCAAGTTCTCAACGTTTCTAGAAAGTTTTAATTCTCCAGATATTGCTTGGAGTTTTTTTTTTTTTTTTTTTTTTTTGGCTTTTTTTGGAGCTGGATGTATCTGTCCTGACATCAGACTGGTGCTATCTAGGCACAGATTTCAGTGTCTCTAAGTTTGTGGTCCTTTAGCAACTGTGCCATGGTGGTCTTTGCCCAGTCTGAATGAGCCGGTCTTTTTCATTGGTTCTCATTTCAAACTGTCCTCTCTTTGTAAAGTCTCTTCCCCCCTCAAACATGCAGAAACATCCCCACGTAACTTTCTATTGAGGATGTAAAAGCATCGCTCTAGTGCATCGGATGAAGTTTATGCTAGAAATTCTTCGGGATGCCAGCCTCCAGGTGCGACCTGGGGATCCCCCGGAGTTACAGCTCATCTCCAGACTGCAACCATCAGTCCCCCTTGAGATAATGGATGCGTTGACTCTATGGCATTGTACCCTGCTAGGGTTGCCAGCTCCAGGTTGGGAAATACCCAAATGGGGTTTTCTTGACACTATAAAGAGAAACGTTGCCGCCGCTCTCGTGCAGTTCACCGATCTACCTGACAGCTGAGAAGCAGTATCCGCTTCTCAGAAAGGGTCATTAGTTGTTTTATCCAGGAAGTAATAGATTTGTTTCATGCAGTATTATTTTGTCGACATGTTAAGACTGTTCCCTCTGTACGCTGCTTCCTCTTCCGAAACAATGCTTCGTCTATGCATAGGCGAGATAGCTCTCCCGTTGCCAACCAAACACCGCAAACAGCTCTGCTAAGTGATGGGTGCCAGCTCCAGGTTGGCAAATACCTGGAGATATACTGGGAAATACCTGGAAATACTGGGGCGGAGCCCGGGGAGGGCGGGGTTTGAAGAGGGGAGGGACTTCAATGCCATAGAGTCCAATTGTCAAAGTGGCCATTTTCTCCAGGGGGACTGACCTCTGTCGCCTGGAGATCAGAGATCCAGCCACCACCTGGAAGTTACTATAATTATAAAGTGTACTGAAATAAGACTGTGGAAAATTCCTATACAGGAAAATTAATTATCAGTACACAGCCACCAATCACTCTGAAGATACTTTTTCAGGAATGTATTATCCTTTTAACATACCAACATAGAATAAGCAGTTACAAATGTCATAAATCATACAACGCTGAATGAACAACGGACCATATATCTAACGTATAAGTACATGGGAAAAAGTCCATATAGAATATACATCCATCCAGAGTATTAACTCTATTGTAACTAGTTGGAACACCAGAGAAAATAATATAATTTTTCCAGCTGGAAAAACTTTAGTGCCGAGATCGAAAGATGCACTTGGTTCCGTGGTCAGCTGATTTCTGCTGGAATTTGTTACTGCCGTGTTAGCTAGAGTTGAAGATTTATAGCTGCTGTCTCCAGGGGGACTGATCTCTGTCGCCTGGAGATCAGTTGTAATAGCGGGAGATCTCCAGCCACCACCTGGAGGTTGGCAATCCTGTACCCCACTGAGGTCCCTATCCTCCCCAAGCGCCGCTTCCAAATCTCCAGGAGTGTTACAACCTGGATCTGGCACGCTGACCACCCCCCCAGTCCCCCACTCCTGATGGGAGGGTAGGGCTGCTAGGTCCCCCTCAAGGAGTCACGCGCAACGACGGCGCTTCCGGTTTTACTTTTTGGAAGTGCCGCGTCGCAGCTGTCCATTTAACACTCAGGCCCCCCCCCATTTTGGGGGGGGTCATTTTTTTACGGTGCGGCTGGGCTCCCGTTTTTATTCAGCCGCAAGTCCCATTGCTGCTCCCTTGCCGCCCGGCCGAGGCGTCAAGGCGCGTGATATTTGCCACTGACTTAACAGATCGTCCGTTGCAAACACTTCAGAGCCGGAGGCCGTCCCTGGGATTCCTGTAATTAGGTCGTTGCGGGTTTTCCCCCAGCTCGCAGAGACTTCAGGGCACAAGCCGAGACCCGTCCGGGCGATCTTCTCTTGCCCAACCTGCTTTGACAATGCAGGGCCTTTCAGCGAGCTCAGGCCTGCGGCTGGGCAGGAATTGGGTGTTCCTTGTTCTGGAGGTCTGCGTAGGGTTGCCAACCTCCAGGTACTAAAGGTATAAACATAGAAAGTAGTGCCTATAATGTATGTGTATGTAATCATCGATACAAGACGAAAAGAGGGGAATGAAACCCAATCTAGAAAACAGAACCTGGGTACCCGAGGTTGCCATGCGTGGAGCCAGCGTGGTGTAGTGGTTAAGAGCAGTGGTTTGGAGCAGTGGAGTCTGATCTGGAGAACCGGGTTGGATTCCCCACTCCTCCACATGAGCGGCGGAGGCTAATCTGGTGACCTGGATTTGTTTCCCCACTCCTACACACGAAGCCAGCTGGGTGACCTTGGGCTAGTCACAGCTCTCTCTGCCTCACCTACCTCCCAGGGTGTCTGTTGTGGGGAGGGGAAGGGAAGGTGATTCCAAGCCGGCTTGATTCTGCCTTAAGTGGTAGAGAAAGTCGGCATATAAAAACCAATTCTTCTTCTGCTTCTTCCTTCCTCCTTCTTCCTTCTTCTTTCTTCCTTCTTCTTTCTTCTTCTTCTTCTTTCTTCTTCTTCTTCCATTTGAATAAATGAGGTATACTCCTCGTGTTTGGATAAAGCACCCGATCAGCTGGTAGTTTTTGGAGTGTTTTCCTGTTGTTTGAGAAGGAATTCGGAATTAAAGGTTTTATGGAGTTGTCTCTTGAAGTGTCATATAGATGGCATTCCAGGAGTACGTGGGACAGGGAATCGGGACATCGTGCACCACATCTACAGACTCTATCTGCATACGGTATTTTTAAGAATCTGCCACGACGAATCGTGTGTTGGTGAAGAGGGCAGTGTGTTGGTTCTGGCTTGCGTAAAAGCTTTCCTGAGCTTGGGATTGTCAAGGTGTTCCAGGTATTTTGGACCGAGGTTTGGTGGACTTCCCGAAATGTTGAGATGAGCAGATTGGAGGAGTTAGAGGGAATTTGCTCTGACGTTCGTGGTCAGTTAATCTTTGTTTTATTTGGTTATTCTTTTGTATATTCTTTTAAACACATTATGCCAATAAAAGTATTTGTATTAGATAAAGCACCTTAGAATCATAGAATCATAGAGTTGGAAGGGACCCTCAGGGTCATCTAGTCCAACCCCCTGCACAGTGCAGGAAATTAACAACTACCTCCCCCCCACATCCCCAGTGACCCCAACCCTCCCCCGCCATGCAGGATCCCACAATATAGAATATTGCGGCCACCCAATACTGCAGCCACCCAAGGATTTCTTGGATTGATGAAGCCTGTATAGATGAAACGGGTATAAATACGGGAAGCCCATCTTCTTATGGGATCCAGTGGCATCAATAGTTCAAAGAGCAAATATATGTATAAGTGAAGATTGATACTATTGTATATCTTATTAAGGAATTGGGCTTTCAATTGTCATTTCTGCATCCAACGTTGTTGTACTGATCCAGTTAAAGCAACAGTGTTATATAAAAACACTCGTTTGAAAAATTACTATTTAGACCAAAAAAATTCTTTATTGAACCTTATATAGCTGGTATGTTGGAATATCAGCATACTGGGCAGTGGGCTTATGCAGAGGAAGTACTGGTTGCCAGGTCCCTCCTGGCTGTTGGTGGGGGGTAGGGTTGCCATCTCTAGGCTAGGGGGCTCCTGGAGATTTGGGGGTGGAGCCTGGGGAGGACAAGGACCTCAGGGGGGGTACAACGCCGTCGAATCCATCCTCCAAAGCAGCCATTTTCTGTAGGGGAACTGATCTCTGTAGTCTGGAGATCCGTCGTATGGAGGTTGGCAGCTTGAACGTGCCAGTTGGAAGGGACATGTGTGTGTGTGTGGTGCATAATGAATAATGCACCTGTTCCCTTTTGAATCCCAAAATTACTCACTGCGATACAGCGATCCTTTTAAAATAAGTTCAAGAAATATTTTTCTGCGGTGTTAGTTTACATTTCCTTGATGCAGCAGTAAGGATAAACTGTTTATGCCCTTGAATTTATTATTTATTAGTTTTTGGTCTGATCCGGTGCAGAATTGCTGAATGCATGAACAGGGGCTTAACATTCTCCGAATGTTGTTCTGACGCCTGCTGTTGATGTGGGGAGATGAAAGGCCTTTGTAATCTCACGCCTAACGGCCCTTCAGCTTAGAACATTATTGATTCATTCTTAATCAGCTTATGGAACTAGTAGGGCAGCCCAGGAGGTGCTGGGAATTTACTCCCAGGTAAGGAGGGGCTGCCTGCTGGCAACCGATATGACCGCGCCAGTCTTTTCTGGGTGGGGAAATTTTAAAAATTAAAATAAAACCATTGCGTGCAATTTAAAAACTCACTGGCGTTGCCTGTTTGATGATGTCACTCTCGAGGAACATCTGGGAGCCAGGGAGGTAGCTCTAGGAATTTCTGGAAACTCTATGGTTTCGCCGCAGCGACTCCTAGAGCTGGCCCCGTTGCTTTCGGGTATTCCCTGGAAGTGATCATCGGCGGGAGACACTGCCCCCGACACTATGTCCCTGCCCCCCACCCTCCCGCCAGTGTACCCCCCAGATTTTTTCCCGGTTCTCCCCCCCTCCCCAATGCCTTCACGTCTCTATTTCTCATGTGTCAACTCTGGAGAGCCAGCCTGGTGTAGTTGTTAAGAGCGGTGGTCTCTAATCTGGAGAACCGGGTTCGATTCCCCACTCCTCCACATGAGCAGCAGTATCTAATCTGGTGAACCAGGTTGGTTTTCCCACTCCTACGCACGAAGCCAGCAGGGTGACCTTGGGCTAGTCACCGCTCTCTTAGAGCTCTCTCAGCCCCACCTACCTCACAGGGTGTCTGTTGTGGAAGGGGATTGTAAACCGGTTCTTCCTTAAGTGGTAGAGAAAGTCAGAATATAAAAACCAACTCTTCTTCTTCCTCTCCTCTTGCACAAGCAAAATCTTTTTTTTAAAATTAGGTTCACTTTTCTCACTCAAACCCCCTTGTTCCAAATGTGAAACAGCATTTCCATAAATGGGCAGTATCTTCTGCATATATATCTTCTGCATTTATATCTATCTATCTATTCTATATCTATCTATCTATCTATCTATCTATCTATATCTATTTATCTCTCTCTCTGTGTGTGTGTGTGATAAATACACACACACACATACACACACACACACACACACACACACACACACACACACACACACATATATATATATATATATATATATATATATATATATATATAATCTGCATTTTGCCTACAGAATCACTAGTTGCCAGGTCCTTCGCCACCAGCAGGAGGTTGGGGCGGAGCCTGAGGAGGGTGGGGTTTGGGGAGGGGAGGGACTTCAATGCCATAGAGTCCAATTGCCAACGTGGCCATTTTCTCCAGGGGATCTGTTGTAACAGCAGGAGATCTCCAGCTAGTACCTGGAGGCTGGCCTCCCTAGGAATCCCACCCACGCCCAATTAGTCAAAATAGCCAAGGAGACCAACACATTCCACCAAGCAGAGAAAAGTCATAGGATCCAAATTAGTATCCTTTTTTAAAAAGGGGGGGGGGCAATCGTTGGCATAGACAATGCCAATGTGAGGCCAATATATAATCTTTTAATTTCAGGCTTCGTTTGCCGCCGTGGGAACGGTGACACTTCGTGTTTTGAATAAAATATGGATCCGACTTGCACGCTGGAGGCTTTTAATACAATATTTGCCGAGCAATTATCTTAAGGGCCTTCCCGCAGAGAAGGGGACGTTTAGCATATTCGAGTAGGATTTGTAAGGTGTTCCCCGAAACGTGTTACAGGCAGAGGAAGATTAAAAAAGAGAAAGAAAGAATCCCTTTAATCTTTCAGGTACATAGTCGTTTATCTAAATTACCGTAGTTAACGCAGAGGGAAGTGGCAGGTTGGGCCCCTGGTTTAAAAAGAGAAGCATAATGAAGCAAAAGCTATAAAATGATTAAGTCTCCTGGCATGATTTGATTCAGGTTTGGCGGATGGCGTTCTCCTTAAGCATTCATCAAATATTGAGATGCTTCTTATTAAAGAACAAAACTTGCCTCTGATGAGGTCTTATCAGCCACACGGTTGGACTTTCTAATCAGGTTGCTGCTGGATGATGAAGAAGGAGGAGGAGGAGGAGGTTGTTATATGCCTACTTTCTCTACCACTTAAGGGAGAATCAAACCGGCTTACAATCACCTGCCCTCCCCCTCCCCACAACAGACACCCTGGGAGGTAGGTGGGGCTGAGAGAGTGTGACTTGCCCAAGGTCACCCAGCTGGCTTTGCGTGGAGGAGTGGGGAAACCAATCCAGTTCACCAGATTGGCCTCCGCCGCTCGGGCGAAGGAGTGGGGAATCGGACCCGGTTCTCCAGATCGGACTCCACCGCTCCAAACCACCGCTCTTGACCACTACGCCACTATGCTGGCCCCCTTGTTCTTAACCCACCCTTTTGTGTGGGAATGAGACATTGGTGTCTCTAGCTCTGCTTCTCTGGCGTTAAAATAACTGTGTGTCCATTCCCTGCCTCTTAAACCGACGCCGTGTCGAGCTATTACAGCTTTATAAGACAGTGGTTCCCAACCTTTTTTTGACCAGGGACCACTAGGACTTTTTTGTTCGGTGCAGGGACCCCAAGGTCCAAAATAAAAATTCCGAGAATTTGAAAATAAACTTTAATCATCACTGTTAGTTAAACATTAAGCTTAGAATAATATTTGAATATATATTTTTATAATAGAGAACTTTTAATTGGAAATATTGATTTATTATGGGTTTATAACTTTGTTTCACGGACCTTAATTTAGTTCTCGCGGACCCCTGGGGGTCCACGGACCCATGGTTGGGAACCAGTGTTATAAGATGTAATTAATCACATGCCGTTGCAAATAAAATTTCTTTGGGGGCCTCTGCCGGGCTCGATCCACCATTCGAGCTGTCCTCTGCCACGCGGCTAGCACGTTTTTGCATAAATATGGTAGGCATTCAGATTCTACACTGGTTTGGGAGCATGTCTGAAGTACGTCGGGAGCTGGTGTGGTCAAGAGCGGTGGTTTGGAGCGGCGGACTCTGATCTGGAGAAGCAGGTTGGTTTCCCCACTCCTCCACATGAAGCCAGCTGGGCGACCTTGGGCTAGTCACAGCTCTCTTGGAGCGCTCTCATCCTCACCTACCTCTCAGGGTGTCCGTTGTGGGAAGGAAAAGGGAAGGTGGCTTTAAGCCGGTTTGATTCTTCCTTAAGTGGTAGAGAAAGTCGGCATATAAAAACTTCGTCTTCTTCCCTTCTAAGTCCATCGAAGTCCATGGGCTCAGAAGGGTGCAACCCTGCCCAAGATTGTTCATTTTCCAACAGATGTTCATTTTCCAACAGATGTTCATTTTCCAACAGATGCAATGCATTCAAAATAAAAAAACCCACAGCCTAGCCGAAGCCTGTCTGTCTCCCTACTTTATGGTATTTACGATAGATACTTCCCGTCTGGCCTCTCGCAGAGGAACCGAAGCATACTTCCCGACCCTGTTCCGTCTCCTAGTAAAACTTACTTTACAGGGGAAAAAATCCCCCCATCTGCCATCAATGGTACTACTTGACATTTATGCAAAAAGAAATCCGGTTTGCTCTCGCTGTTTGCACGCCGCGGGATCGCTATGGTTTCGGTGTCAAAATATTGACTGGAAACATGAGGAGGAAATAGGCGAGGCGGCAGGTTGTGGGACGGCTGTGTTCTCAGGTGAAGGGAAACAGAGCTTGTGTAGGAACTGCCAAGACCTAAACCTTTGCTTGCCTTTCCCGGCCCAGTGACGGCCCCGTAAAATGGTTTATATACATAATTTATTAAAATTTACAATAATGCAACAGTTTAAAAAAGCCTTCTTAACAAATTAACGCCGACCAGTACTTATGAAACCCATAAAACATATAACTTTCTTTTTTTATATAAATCTTTATTAATTTTTGCATAAACAATATAACAAATTATAAATCACGTAAATAAATAACTAAAAAAAAATACAAAAAGAGCACTTATACTACAGTTTTACATCTTCTATTATGATATTATAGAATAGACAGTGCCCAAATAACCACCACCCACCTTAAATGTGTATCCTACCACCACTAGACCTCCGGAGAAGTGTTCTGACAGTGTTTACAATTACCTTATACTATTATCATATAAACTACATTACACTTTATCTATAATTCATTAACTATACTTGTAAAATTCCTTTTTGCCAGTTCATCCCAAAATGCGATAGCTTCCTAAATAACCGCTCTCTTTATGGACCAGCAACAACAGAATCTAGACTTTTAAGTGTGTTCTCCATCCTGGATATAGTGGGATCCCATATTCTGTCCAAATCCTCTATGTTTTTTTGTTATTTTGATAGTAAGTTAATAAATCTCTCCTACTTTGTCGCACCCAGCTATTTAAGCTTGGAGAGTTCGTTCCTTTCTAGCATCCTTTTATAGAAAGGACTGTAAAATGGTTTTGAGGTGGGGGGGTTGCTTTTTGGGAACGGCTCTCCCTCGCAGGGCATGTACCTAGGGGGTTGCCAACTCCAGGCTGGTAAAATCCTGGACATTTGGGGGTGGAGTCTGAGGAGGCCAGGATTTGGGGAGAGCCCTCAGTGGGGTATAATCAGGGCTGCCAGCTCTGGGTTGGGAAATACCTTGAGATTTTGGGGGTGGAGCCTGAGGAGGATGGGGTTTGGAGAGGGGAGGGATTTCAATGCCATAGAGTCCAATTGCCAAAGTGGCAATTTTCTCCAGGGGAACTGATCTCTGTTGCCTGGAGATCAGGCATGCAGAAAAATATGGCTTTGTCGATTCACAACTCATAGAATCCTAGAGTTGGAAGGGACCACCAGGGTCATCTAGTCCAACCCCCTGCACAATGCAGGAAATTCACAACTACCTCCCCCCTCCACACCCCCAGTGAGCAGAAGATGGCCAAGATGCCCTCACTTTCGTAAACTGCCTAAGGTCATAGAATCAGCATTGATGACAGATGGCCATCGAGCCTCTTCTTAAAAACCTCCAGGGAAGGAGAGCTTACCACCTCCCGAGGAAGCCTGTTCCACTGAGGAACCGCTCTAACTGTTAGAAAACTCTTCCTAAAGTCTAGACGGAAACTCTTTTGATTTAACTCACATCGGATGTGTTTGCGTGTGCGCCAACAGGTCACGTCCTCATCGAAATCTCCATCGCCCAGAAGAAACTCAACGACAGCCTGGACGAAAGCGTAAGTGGGGCGTTCTTGCAATATTTGGGGGGCTCGTGCGTGCCTGCGGAACCCTTTGACCCTATTGTCTCCTGTCTCTCCCCCCCCCCCCAAAGTTCAAGAAATTCCACAAGGAGATTATATCTGAGCTGGAGAAGAAAACGGAACTGGATGTCAAATACATGAACGTAAGTAGGTTGGTTTGCAACGCTCTGGGTTGGGAAACGTGGAGATTGTGGGGGTGGAGCCTGAGGAGGGCGGGTTTCGGGGAGGGGCGTCAATGGGGGTATAATGCCATAGAATCCAGCTTGGCGTGGCGGTTAAGAGCGGTAGACTCTGATCTGGAGAACGGGGTTGGATTCCCCGCTCCTCCACAAGAGCGGTGGGCTCTAATCTGGTGAGCCGGGTGGGTTTCCCCAATCCTCTGCATGAAGCCTTGCTGGGTGACCCTGGGCCAGTCACAGTTCTCTCCGAATCTCTCAGCCCCACCTACCTCACAGGGTGTCCGTTGTGGGGAAGGGAAGGCGATTGTAAGCTGGTTTGAGAGTCCTTCAAAGGTAGAGAAAGTTGGCATATAAAAACCAACTCTTCTTCTGCCTCTTCTTCTTCTGCTTCTTCTTGCAAAGTGGCCGCTTCCTCCAGGGGAACTGATCTCTGTCGCCTGGAGTTCAGTTGTACTCCCAGGAGATTTCCAGCCACCACCTGGAGGTTACGATCGTTTCGGAGCACAAGGCTCAGTTCTTCTTCAGTCCTTCAAAAAATGCAATGCATGCAATCATATATCACCATCCATGTTACCAGGTTTCAAAGAATAACCTTTTCCAGAATAAAGTGCATAATGCTTCCCCAGAAGGGCAAGATGCTGAGTTCCTTCCACTCCTGGTAAGGACTCAAGTGGCGTTCACTTTATGCACTTTATTCTGGAAAAGGTTATTCTTTGAAACCTGGTAACATGGATGGTGATATATGATTGCATGCATTGCATTTTTTGAAGGACTGAAGCAGAACTGAGCCTTGTGCTCCGAAACGATCGTATTCTCCTTGACTGTTCATCTTGCAGCATCTGTTTTGAGAAAAGACCAAGGTAGTTAATTCAAAGGACTTATTTAATACTTACCTGATAGGATTTGTATTTCAAATTAATTGTGGAATTTTGTACATCCTCTGTTGTACTGAATGTATGTGTCGTTGGTGGTTTCATTGTCACATACTGTAAAGTGTATATGTAGCTATAATATATTAGCATTGTTATCAGCATTGCTCCTGTACTGGTTTTCTCATCCTCCTGATAATAGTACAGAGGTGTCTTTTTTTTCTCCACCACCTGGAGGTTGGCAAACCTAGTGTGAATGCCACTAAAAGGGCTACTCAGCAGTCTTCAAATCTGTGAAAAGTATTTTGTTTGTTCCCTGATCATGAACGCTTCGTCTGCGTAGCGGTATCTCTCCCCTGAAACAGACAAGGCAGCCTTTGGAAGCTTGGGCGGTTGATGCCCTGTGGATAGTGTGGAAACACCCAACATTTTCTTCATAGCAAATTTCTGATCCAGCTATTGAGTTCAGGGGTAGTTTTAAGGGCCACTTTTGAGGCTCCTACGGTAGATTTGACCGCTTAATGATTTTGCAGGCCTGCGTTGCATGGGTCTTGAATAACCGTGCCAGTAATGGAGTGGTGTCTTGATTTGGAAACGGAATCACTAAGTTGGATTTGTGACATGCTTGAACTCTGCAATTTTTTTTGCAGGCTACTTTGAAGAGATACCAAAACGAACACCGGAGCAAGCTGGATTCTTTGGAAAAATCGGAGGCAGAGCTGAAGAAGATCCGAAGGAAAAGTCAAGGGGGGAGAAACGCCACAAAATACGAGCATAAAGAAACAGAGGTGAGGGCTCTCTTTCAGATCCTTCCCCCCCACCCCCCCATGTCCAAGAATGGGGGAGCGTTAGCTTGACATTTCTCCACGATCAGTTGGAAAACGAATTTTAAAAAGCAAGCGTGCAGACTCCTTCTGTGGTTTGGCCCCAGTTTCCGCCCCCCAGGTGAACCATTGGTGGGCAAGGGCCTCAACTATCTGGAGGTCTTCTGCCATAAACTGGCAAACAGAACAATATGGACTGATCACGAGCTAATTATTAGTCTCCATCAACCAATACTTTTTTAAGCATTCCCTTGAGCCAGACGACACGTAGCCCCTACTGGAATGTCTTGAATTAGATTGGGGGGTAGGCAACTTCATTTCTTAAGTCTTGGTCAAGAATGAAGGATTATTCTCGAATATAAGGTGCCGCGGTTGCCATTAGATACAAGTTGGGTAGGAAGAATTAAATGCATCAAGACCCCCCCCCTCTAATCTCTTATTTCATATTCCTATTTAGTATTTGGAAACGGTGAGTTCCCGCCAGAGCGATATTCAACGATTTATTGCCGAAGGTTGCAGGGAAGCTCTCCTTGAAGAGAAGAAAAGATTTTGTTTCCTGGTGGACAAGCACTGCAGTTTTGCACAGCACATGAAGTATTACCACGTGGAGGTGAGTGCGAGACGGAGGCAGGAAGCTGCCGGAGAAGCCGAGGGCCTAGTTTTGGGGGGACGTTGCGGTTTCCCAGGACATAGGCTGCATTCTGACACTGAATGCTCGTTCAACTCCGATCGAGCGGTCTGCACTGTCCGTCACCGTGTTTGCGAGGGTCCCCCTGCTCCTCCCTTCGCGCGGGGAGGACTCGCCTGCCAAATACAGTTCCCGTTCACCGCGACGTCCGAATTGCAGGGCCCAGGCTGAATTGCTGCTTGTTTTGCTGCAAGCAAGCCGGGACGCTGTACATTGGTTTGGTCCCGGTTTAGAATCCCAAATTGTGTGGAGGAAAACAAGCCTCGATTCAGCACGGCACCTGCGTTTGGACGCCACTGTGAATCGGCGCTTGAGCGTCCCCGGGAAAGTCTTCTCTGTGTCCAAAGAGAGGAGGAAGGACACATGCGCTCGTGCCTGTTCAGAATTTAATTGGCGTTTTCAATGGGGCTTGTCGTGGCGTGTGAATGCAGCCATAGACGGCGTTGTGAAAAGACCGCATTTTGGGCTCCGATGATTGAAATTCACAACACGAAACGCTTTGAAAACTCGAATGACCCGGCCGACGAGCGAACCTTTGAGCGACCACGTTACACCATTGCAGCTAATTGCCCCTGGTGACTTTTTAAATGTCGATGTGACATTTTTTTTCTCACTGTATGGAGGTGGCGGTGTTTCCATACAACACTGGATTTCTGCGATTGTGTTTCTCAAGTATACGTCCTCGAACAATGTGCTAGATGCCACCAGATGTCATTTTTTCCTGCCAGCAGGATACGTTGAGCATCTCTGCCTTGATCCTTCCATGTCCGCACTGATGTAACAAAGTCCACAATTTAGCCTGCTGCTCTCTTTAAAAAAAAAGATTGAATCTAAAAACATGTATACCCTTCCTAACTCGATTTGTATGCTTGATAGTGTACGGATTTACTGAACTCCAAGTTGCCCGGGTGGTTGGAGACCTGCAGCGATGCCACCAAAGTGCCGGAGAAGGTTATGACCATATTAGAAGAGATAAAGACGCCAGTCTCCACTCCAATCTCGGGAACTCCCATGCCTTCACCGATGATCGAGAGAAACAACATGGTGAGGGGGAGCAATCCCTGCTCATTCCCGGTTTTCTTTTGGGTGGGGCAAAGAATGGTTAATTTAGAGAGTTGCTCGTGGCATTGATATTCGCCGTATCACAGTTCAGCCCCACCTACCTCACAAGGTGGCTGTTGTGGGGAGGGGAAGGGAAGGAGGTTGTAAGCCGATTTGATTCTCCTTAAAGGGTAGAGAAAATCGGCATATAAAAAAACAACTCTTCCTTTTTCTTTTCCCTCATTTTGCCATCTAGAAATTCTTTTCCCTCCCCTTCCCTTGTGTCTGCTGGGTGACCCTGGGCCAGTCACAGTTCTAGCAGAACTCTCTCAGCCCACACGGAGGCAGGCAATGGCAAACCACCTCCCAACATCTCTTGCCTTGAAAACCCTACGGGGGTCGCCATGACTCAGCTACGATTTGGCGGCACTTTACACCGCCAAAGTTCAAAAACTCAGCTGTTGTCCTTGTTCAAATGGGTGAGAAAATGTTATTTAATAGGCTGCTGTTTGCATATGGGAAGAGAATTGTCGAATCTGTTGCCCTGAAGTATCTTTCCGTTGCACCGATGCTTGAGGATTTGTTTTTGTGTGTGTGTCGGTAGGTGGGAAAGGATTACGACTCGCTACGTAGGAATTCTGCCCAAGTGCCCCCCGCTCCTACCGTCAGAGCCTATACGAGTCCCTTAGTTGATATGTTTAACAACCCAGCAGCGGTTCCAAAGGCAACATCGGAGAGCTTAAATAATTCAACAAGTAAGGCTTTGTTTCTGCGTGAGGGGGACGTATCTTGAAAGCGTAAATATTTTAATCGACTCCGCTTGTAATGGGCAAAAATCTTGCGCGCTCACGATAACACTGTTGAATCTGCTGGAATCTTCAAGACCGTTCTCATTGACTAAAGGTCTTTGGGGTTCCAGAAGCCGGGACAAAGGGGGGCATTCATTCCAAAGCATCTGTGGCATTTACTAGTCGAAACTTAATTACCGCTTTTGGTATAGAAAGGGAAAACAGTTTGTGCCGAGAGCACGTGCCCGGGAGGCTGTCTTGTTCCGGATTTTGCTCATGCTCTGCCAATGGGATGCTAATTAGCTGGGGTTTGAAGGGGGGCTTCCGAACGCCATTTGAGCCGGCCCGATTCTCTTCCTTCTGAATGAGCGTTTGAACTCTTGCCGACTTTGGCTCCGTTCTCCAAAATGACGTCTGAGAGGATGGGAAATCTGTGTGTGGACTGCGCCGCTTCCGGACTGCAGGGGTCGCCTGACCAAAGGTCTGTCTAAACCCCGCCACCAAATCCCTGCGCATAGAAAACTTGCCTGTTAGGTTTTCCTGGCGCCTAGTTTTCTACATGCAGGGATTCGTTTTTCTCGGGAGCAGTCCAGACACAGACCACTGCTCGCAAGAACTACAGCTTCAGCATCCCTAATCCGAAATGCTCCAAAATCCTAAACCTCTTGAGTGCCGTCATGACGCCAGAAGTGGAAAATTCCACACCTGACCTCATGTGGTTCCATATACACAAGCTTTGTTTTCATGCGCAAAATTATTAAAATATTGTATAAAATTACCTTCAGACAATGTGTATAAGGTGTCTATAAAACGTAAACAAATTTCATGTTTAGACTCTGGTCCTATCCCCAAGATATCTCATTATGTATTTGCAAACTTTCCAAAATCCAAAAAAATCCAAAACACTTCTAGTCCCAAGCATTTCAGATAAGGGATACTCAACCCGTATATATTTTTATTGTTTCGGTGGGTAACTGTGTTAGTCTGCAATAGAAGAGTTAGATTCGAGTCCTGTAGGACCTTCGAGAACAAGAAGATTTTCAAGGGGGGGGTGAGCTTTTCAGAGTCAGAGTTCTGTTCATCCATCTGAAAATCTGGCTGGTCTCTAAGGTGCTACTGGGCTAGACACTTTGATGGTGTGTGTATGCATTTGAGATGGAAACAGCAGTTGCTCATATGCCGAGTTACGCCCGTCTAAACCCATTGATTTAGAAGGATATAACTCCGTCGACATTGACGCTGCAAATTGCTTGGCAAACTAAAACGGGGGGAAATCAAGACGGCGACTCATTTTTTCATCTCCTTAATATTCGGTTCCGTTTCCCGTTATTATCCTCTGCCCCGACGCTGTGTCGCTGTGTATGTGTGCATACCTGTGTTTATTTACTTCTTAAATCAGATCACGCGGACGATTCCAGCTTATCACGCTCCACGTCTGTTGCCACAGGACTCAACATAATGAAGAGGCAGAAAGTTAAAACCATCTTCCCCCACACCGCCGGGAGCAACAAAACCCTGCTGAGCTTTGCGCAGGGCGATACCATCACGCTGCTGGTGTCGGAGGAAAGGGACGGCTGGCTGTATGGGGAGCACGACGTTACTAAAGTGTGAGTGGATGGAGACGTCCCCCGATTCCAAGATTAAAACGGGAGGATGAAAGGACTGGGTTGTCTTCGGACTACCGTGACGTCTTAATAGATCGTTCGCGTTTGTTGCTTACGCTTACGCGTTGCATCTCTGCATCTCCTGCCTGTCTTCCCCTCATGGATAGGGGTGCCAGCTCCTGGTTGGGAAATGCCTGGAGATGTTGGGGGTGGAGCCTGAGGAGGGTGGGGTTTGGGGAGGAGAGGGACTTCCGCAGGGTATAAAACCATAGAGTCCACCTTCCAAAGCGGCCATTTTCTCCAGGGGAACTGATCTCGAGAGCCAGCGTGGTGTAGTGGTTAAGAGCGGTGGTTTGGAGCGGTGGGCTCCGATCTGGAGAACCGGGTTTGAGTCCCCCACTCCTCCACATGAGCGACGGAGGCTAATCTGGTGAACCGGGTTGGTTTCCCCACTCCTACACACGAAGCCTGTTGGGTGACCTTGGGCTAGTCACACTCTCACAGCCCCACCTACCTCACAGGGTGTTGGTTTTGGGGAAGGGAAGGTGATTGTAAGCCGGTTCTTCCTTAAGTGATAGAGAAAGTTGGCATATAAAAACCAACTCTTCTTCTCTGTCACCCGGAGATCGGTTGTAATAGCACCCAATCTTCAGGACTTCCATAGTGCCCATGAGATTAATTTTGGGTAGCTGTATCACACCCCCACCAGGCTCTTAGGGTGTCGTTCATAGGCACTCTGGGAGGAGTTGAGGGGCATTGAAACGTCACACTGAGGCAGATTTGCAATTTAGAATTAATTGTCCAGAATATTCAAGTCCCAAACTTCAGTAAATGTCTTAGCCAGCCCTTGTCATGCTACTTCATGCAGAGTGGCCTCTACCAAGCATTACAAGGTTGTCAGCCAGCTTGGTGTTAGTGGGTAGTGTGCTGGACTGGGATCTGGGTTCGAATCCCCACTCTTCTGCCCTGGAAGCTTGTCGGGGTGATCATTGGCCCACATGCTTGATCAGCCTAGCCTACCTTACAGGGTGGTTGTGAGGATAAAAAAGAGGAAGAACAATGTCGTAAGCTGCTTTGGGTCTCCACCAGGGAGATAGCAGGGTATAAATATCTCAACAAATCAACCTTTTTGTTAACTATTTCCTGTTCTAGAAAAGGTTGGTTCCCTTCATCTTATACAAAGCCCTTCGAAGAACCGGTCGAAGAGACAGCTCGTGCTCCTGTACCAAGGTAACATTATTTCAGTTGAGACGGGTGCAAAACCTTTACATTTTCAAGATGGGGGGGTTGAAAATGAAAGCTTAAAATCTGATTGGCTTCCCTAGAGATAGTCTATAAACTGTCAGTGCTGCCTCAGTAGTACAATGTTATCGGCCAGGGATCCTGTAGGATTTGGGGGGGGGGCCTCATCTGGGCATGGCATCAGAGTCACTGGGGGGAGGTGATTGTGTATTTTCTGCATTGTGCAGGGGGTTGGACTAGATGACCTTGGTGGTCCCTTCCAACTCTGAGATTCTATGATTCTAAGCTCTGCTCATGACCTGAGTTCAATCCCGATGGAAGTCGGTTTCAGGTAGCCGGCTCAAGATTGACTCATCCTTCCTTCCTTCCGAGGTCGGTGAAATGAGTACCCAGCTTGCTGGGGGGTAAAGGGAAGATGACTGGGGAAGGCACTGGCAAACCACCCCATAAGCACAGTCTGCCTAGTCAACGTCGGGATGTAACGTCACCCCATGGGTCAGGAATGACCTGGTGCTTGCACAGGGGACTACCTTTAAGCATTATTAATATTTAAAAAATCAATTAAAAAATTAAAAATGTTAGAATAGGATCTGGGAGGCCCAGGTTTAAATCTCCTCTCTGCCATGGAAGCTCGCTGGCTGACCTTGGGCCAGTCACACACTCTCAGCTGAACCCACCTCACAGGGTCGTTGTGAAGATAAAATGGAGAAGAGAACGACGTAAGCCCATTGTGGAGAAAGGTGGGGTTTAACTGAAGGCAACAAACTGTGAACTGAGTTCTCCCCTTGGTAGATCCATAACAATTTCCCTCCTTTCCAGTACTGCGCCTGTCCGAAGCATCAGCTCAGTTAACCTGACGGACAGAGGTGGGGTTGTCCTTCCCCCACCAGATTACGGGGTACCGTGGCAAACAGGAGCAAATTCTGAGTCAAGACTGGAGGCTTCTAAGACGACAGCTGCACTTAAAGCGCCAGTGACCAAACCAGAGAGCTCAGCTCCCGTAAGTAGAACTCCTGCTCGAACGCCGCCTTCTAAAGTCCTGCTTCACACTATTCGCTTGTGTGCGTGAGCGCTGAATCAGCAAGGAAAGACCCCCGCGAAAGATCAGATGATGCCCACCTTTTTGCTGTGGTGTTTTTGGCTGCGTAACAGGTGGCGTAAATAATCTATTTCTCCAGAACATCCGAGAGATAGGGCGCATGGCGGCGCCTCCAACATGCAAAGACAGGGTGCAGTGTGGGTTTCTCAGCCGGGCATTATCACGGCGATAACCTCATGACGAGATATTGTCGGTTTCCTCCTACGAAAGGCTACGTTTTAAAAAAATGTTGCGATAGCCTTATTTTCGAGAAGGAAGCTTTTATGTTCTGGGTTCTGGGGCCAAGCCGTTTTCAAAACAATTATGTTGTCAGCACCTATATTTTGCCCTGCTTTGCAGGTTCCGTTTTGGGTTTTTTTAAAAAATAAATGCATCCTAACTCGTTGTACAATGTCAGAATTATAAATTGATCCATTTAGTCTGCAGCCAACTGGTGAGGCCTATTAGATTATCATTATGGAAGCAAAAGTTTTCGAGATTTATGAGCTGGGCGGAAGGCGCTGAGCGAAGCAGCGCGCGGAGTCCTTTGTGGTGCGGAGAGGCGACTTCTCGGTGTTGTACGACTCGAGCGTCGTCACGACTGTATTTCATCCAGTTAAATTTACCCTGCTCAATTCGGGAGGGGGCTCCCGATATAGAGAATGCTTTCGGCAACTCTGACCGGCGCCTCGCTACAAAGGTCACCCCGATGTCCGTCGTTGTTAACTCGGGCACGAATTGGGCACCTGCCGTTCCTTGCGAGAACGGAGGATTTATGATCCTCGAGAAACAAGAGCCAGCCGTCGGGCATGTGAGTTTAAAGGTACTGACGGCTTTCAGCAAAACGGGCCCACTCCTTCACTAGGGTTGCTCCTTCACTAAACCCTTTCACTATTCGTGCAGTGTGGGGGGAATACATTTTTATATGTGTGTGTAAAGTGCCGTCAAGTTGCAGTCGACTTATGGCTACCCCTTTTTGGGGGGGTTTCATAGCAAGAGACTAGCAGAGGTGGTTTGCCAGTGCCTTCCTCTGCACAGCAACCCTGGACTTCCTTGGTGGTCTCCCATCCAAATACCAACCAGGGCTGACCCTGCTTAGCTTCTGAGATTAGACGAGATCTGGCTAGCCTGGGCCTAGACCCAGCCTTACAGTGCCACCTTCTGGGCACCGAGAGTTACCGCAGTTACCTGCCAGCAAAGGTGAAGAATGAATTTGGCAGTATGGAAGATAACCTGTCCGTTTGAAGGAATGTTTGCGTTTCCATAAAATAGGGAAGAATTCCATCTGGAAGAACAGAAGGCTGATTAATCTGTATTCAGCCACCGTTCTATCTAGCATAGAATGGGACATGGAGCCGTTTGGGTTTTTTTTATGTCGCCCGGCTTCGACCGCTACTAAACAGATCTTTCCACAAGCACTGTGGTTTTAAAAAAGCATGGTGGGTGAAAGATTTTGATAGCAGCTCCGTAGGGGGCTGCTTCCATCTTCCTTGGTTAGCATTATTCCTACTATCGTTCATCTGGAAACGGTAGCAGCGTACCCTTCAGTAGGAAATGGTGCAGGCATAAATGTACCGTGTATCATAGGACCGCAACTCGCGCCTTTTACTAAATTGGATCATTACGGCTTTTCTTGCTTTTCCTTTTTTCAGAAGCCTGACGTGAACGGGATTAGGAAGCCACCTTTCCTTAGGTAAGCTTTTCAATTTCCCAACATCGTTGACAAATCTGAACAGTTATTCTTCCTGGCACTGGAGGACTGGGAGTTGTGATTTTTTGACCCCCCCCCCAATATTGGCTCTGGGGAGTAATGGGAATGACCCCTTTTTTTGAAACTTTTGGACATGGGTTGCAACAATCTAGGTCAGGGATTCCCAACCTTTTTTTTTTAGTCCGCAGGCACTTTTCATAGAGTTGGAAGGGACCACCAAGGTTATCTAGTCCAACCCCCTGCAAAATGCAGGAAATTCACAACTACCTCCCCCCACCACACCCCCAGTGACCCCGACTCCATGCCCAGAAGATGGCCACGATGCCCTCCCTCTCATCATCTGCTTAAGGTCAAAGAATCAGCATGCTATGGAAGCGTGGTGGGCACAGCTACAAAATGGCTGCTGCAGGAGGCGGAGCCAGACACAAAATGGCCACCACAGCTGACCTGTTTAAAAATGGACTAAGCCCATCCAATCTCCAGTGGCCAATCGGAGGGCTTGCTGGGCAAAAGCCCCTCCGGGCCCTGCCGACTCTCTAAAAACACTCGGCGGGTGCCAAGAAGGGTGTCAGCAAGGGGTACGGCACCCATGGGCACCTTGGTTGGTATTCCACAGCGTAGCCGGTCTGTCCGTTCCACACACACACACACCACTGGATTCTCGGTGGTGAGACGTCATTTGCCCTAGCCACTGAGATTTTGCTGAGTCATATCTTTATGAGAGTCAGCGTGGTGTCGTGGTTAAGGTGTTGGACTAGGATCCGGGAAACCCAGGTTCGAATCCCCGCTCCGCCACGGAAATTTGCTGGGTGACCTCGGGCCAGTCACACACATTCAGCCTCGACCCTGGCAAATATTGGGATGGGAGACCTCCCAGGAATACCAGGGGCGTGACGCGGAGGCAGGCAATGGCAAAACACCTCTGACTGTCTCTTGCCTTTAAAACCCAACAGGATCGCCATAAGTCAGCTGGGACTTGATAGCAAAAAAAAAATCTTCTTGTTGGATAAGTGTGCTGGGGGGTAGGCGGAAAACACTGAGACACCATTGGAAGAAATTAAACACATTCCACTTGGGGTACATGTGCCGGGGTGCCCTCATTCTATATGAACAATCCTTCCTATCAACCCATTGAGCTATGAGAAAATATCATTAGGTAGCACTGTACAATCTTGATTTTGATGCTTCAAATGAGCATTTCTGAATAAGGAGCATGTTTCACATACCAATTGTGAAGATGGATTAGGTTGTCTCTTTCTCTTTTCCTTTCGATGAGTAAAAAAACTAGTTGGAAACTAGTTGAAAAAAGCATTTTTCCCAGACTCAGACTCTCGTCTCGAGTTTTCCAAAGCATAGGAGGAGGCGCTGTGGCTCAGTGGCAGGGCATCCGCTTGGCATGCAGAAGTCCCAGGTTCAATCCCCGGCATCTCCAGTTAAAGGGACTAGGCAAGCAGGTGATGGGAAAGACCTCCGCCTGAGTCCCTGGAGAGCTGCTGCCGGTCTGAGTAGACAATACTGACTTTGATGGGCCAAAGGTCTGATTCAGTATAAGGCAGCTTCGTGTGTTCATGTGTACATTTATATTCCACTTTACATGAATACAAAGGTTTAAGGGAGGGGCTGTGGCTCAGTGGTAGAGCATCTGCTTGGCATGCAGAAGGCCCCAGGTTCAATCCCAGGCATCTCCAGTTGAAAGAGACTAGGCAAGCAGATGATGTGAAAGACCTCTGCCTTTGACCCTGGAGAGCTGCTGCCGGTCTGAGTAGACAATACTGACTTCGATGGGCCAAGGTATAAGGCAGCTTCATGTGTTTATTCAAGGCCAGCAAAATCTGGATTCTTGAACGGCTCATGAGATGATACCGGGTTCCAATAGACTTTATTGCCTTCCGTGGGAACATGCGCTTAAAATGGCGCCTTTCGGCGCCCCTCCGGGCCCTCCTCAATTGAACGCTTTCCCATACAAAGGTATTTACTCACGCCGTGTCATTAAAAAAATAATAATAGCCTTGCTGCTTGCATGTTCATACCAAGTCACGTAGTGATTGCTCTCCTCTTACCTTTCGCAGCGGAGAAAATCCATTTGCGATCGTGAAACTTCGACCCACGGTAACCAACGACCGATCGGCACCGATACTTCGATGAACGACGTTAGCTGAGATTTTTTTTACCCCCCCCAGTGAATGCTGTTTTCAGCAATATGTTCCCCCCCCCCAGAGGCTGTCTAAAAGTTTTAAAAACTTTATTTAAGTGTCCTTAAATGGGCACGGTTAGCCAAAAGTCGCCAAGGACTCGTCCGACTCGCAAAAAGGTGTTTTCTTTCCCGCTTCCTTATAATCCGCTAAATATTGCCTTGGGTTAAGCTGCTTGAAAATTGTCTTGATTTTTACAGCGTGCCTGGGTTAGGAAGACAGAATTGTGAAAAATACATGGGACTCTCATTACCGCCATAATTAATCGCTGAAAAAAATATTCCTCTAGGCCCGTTGTATGGTTAATTCTAATTATGGGTAAGTTCTAATTATTTCAGTTTGCTTGCACCATTTACTTAGATACCTGAGTCCGCTGCAGCTGATTCTTTTCAACTGAGATGTCAGCTAGGGATTGCTTTAACCATTCACAAATAGAATATTGTGTAAAGTAATAAAGTTTCATAGCTGTTGAGTCATATTCCTGTTCGCCACCGGTACAGAGGTCTTAGGATGGAATAAAATAAAATATTTATCTTCCGAAGGTTCACATCTGTGTAATATGTTTCCAAGACGGTCTTTCAAGAGCCGGTGTGGCCTGCTGGATAAGAGTGGCGGTCGAGGACACTGCATTCAAATCCCCGCTTTTATCATGGAAGCTCACTGCGTGATAGGGTTGACAACCTCCAGGTACTAGCTGGCGATCTCCTGCTATTACAACTGATCTCCAGCCGATAGAGATCAGTCCCCCCGGAGAAAATGGCCGCTTTGGCAATTGGACTCTATGGCGTTGAAGTCCCTCCCTTCCCCAAACCCTGCCATCCTCGGGCTCTGACCCAAAAACCTCCCGCCGGTGGCGAAGCGGGACCTGGCAACCCTACTGCGTGACTTTTGACCCATCTCAAATTCCCAGCCTGGCCTACCTGACAGGATTGTTGTGAGAAAATGGAGGAGGGCAGAATAATATCCTCAGCGGCTTTGAATCCCAACTGCAGGGAGAAAGATGGGATATAAATAAATGCAAAAATAAATGGCTAGAGGACCTCTGTAAAGAAGAGAAATCACCGTCATGAACGGCAGACTCTAATTTGGGGGAACGGGTTGGTCTCCCCACTTCTCCGCAAGAAGCCAGCTGGGTGACCTTGGGCTAGTCACAGTTCTCTCAGTCCTACCTACCTCACAGGGTGCCTGTTGCCGGGAGGGGAAGGGAAGGGGATTGTGAACCGGTCTGATTCTCCTTAAAAGGTAGTGGAAGCTGGCCAATAAAAACCAACTCTTCTCGTTCTTCTCCTCCAGATTAGAGTCTGTCGCTCTTAACCACTACTACACCACGCTGCCTCTCACAAAAAAACGGATTATATAGTTCATCGGACTGATAAGTGTGCTCCAATTTTGGAGGGTGTTTTTAACAGCTGCAAAAGACGGAACTTAAGTTCGGCAGCCGGTTAAAATATAGGGGCAGCCTGCTAAGCTGCACATTCGCTGAAGTTCGACAGCCCCCCACCCTTTTAAGTAACCCAGCCATAACTGTACTGAAGCACAATTCCCCCCCCCAAAAGGAACGCCTGTTATTGTGAAGATGCAAAAAAAAAGAGAGCTATTTTTATTTCGATTTTCAAAAGGTGCATTTAAACAGGTAGGATCCGTGCCCTGCGACAGCTTGACATGCAAGAGAGACTCCACGCTCGTACAAAAATCAGCTCCGAAGGGTCGGCGTGATTGTACACGACATTGACATTAGGAGGTGGGGGGGTCGGTTCTACGAGATGGGGACGGCTCCCCAAAGCCCTCCGTGCGCTCCGCACCTCGGCGGATCCCTTAACCGAACGTCGCCCCGCAGTTGGGACATCTCCGTTGCCTCAACGCGAGGCAGAAAAGAATGCCGATGGGGAAAAATACGATAGCACACAGGACGCCGAGGCAGGTGAAAGTGTCTTCCAGGACTCCAACTCTGTAAGATAAGAAGGGGGGGGGGTTATGAGATCACTACAGCCAGGTTCGGACATCTTCGCGGAGGTTGGGGGGGGAGAAATTGGACAAGCTGCAGCTGTCTCATAATACTAGAGCAGTGGTTCCCAACCTTTTTTTGACCAGGGACCACTAGGACTTTTTTGTTCAGTGCAGGGACCCCAAGGTTCAAAATAAAAATTCTGAGAATTTGAAAATAAACTTTAATCATAACTGTTAGTTAAACATTAAACTTAGAATGATATTTGAATATATATTTTTATAATAGAGAACTTTTAATTGAAAATATTAATTTATTATGGGTTTATAACTTTGTTTCGCGGACCTTAATTTAGTTCTTGCGGACCCCTGGGGGTCCCGGACCCCCGGTTGGGAACCAGTGTACTAGAGAGACACGGGGTCATCTGCTGAAGCTGGAGGGTGATGGGTTCAAAACCGATAACAGGAAGTATTTCTTTACACAACGCACAGTTCAATTGTGGAACTCCCTGCCCCAGGATGTGGGGATGGCTGCCAACTTGGAAGGCTCGTAGAGGGGAGTGGACACTTTTACGGAGGAGAGGAGAAAGCGGCTGTCTTCTCCAGGGGAACTGATTTCTATCACCTGGAGATCAGTTGTAATAGCGGGAGATCTCCAGCCACCACCTGGAGGTTGGTAACCCTAGACCGGGGAGTTCCTTTCCAGCAAACACTCACATTCCAGAGGTAAGCAGGGTTGCCAACCTCCAGGTAGTAACTGGAGATCCCCTGCTATTGCAATGGATCACCAGCCAATAGAGATCAGTTCCCCTGGCGAAAACGGCTGCTTTGGCAATTGGACTCTATGGCATTGAAGTCCCTCCCCTCCTCAAACCCCACCCTCCTCCGGCTCTGCCCCCAAAACCTCCAGGTGTTTCCCAACCCAGAGCTGGCAACCCTAACTAAAGGTAATTCAGTCACAGACAATCAGGCTACTAAGGTTTACTGCAGGGGGAAGCGTTCAAAGACAACTGCCCTATGAGGAGCGGTTAAAACGCGTAGGGCTTGTTTAGCTTGGAAAGAAGGCGGTTAAGGGGGGACATGATAGAGGTCTATAAAATGATGCATGGTGTGGAGAGAGTGGGCAGGGAGAAGCTTTTCTCCCTCTCTCATCATACTAGCACACAGGGTCATCTGCTGAAGCTGGAGGATGACAGATTCAAACAACAGATAAAAAGGGAGTATTTCTTCACACAACACATAGTTGAATGGTGGAACTCCCTGCCCCAGGATGTGGTGATGGCTGCCAACTTGGAAGGCTTGAAGAGGGGAGTGGACATGGGCCTTGGAGGAGAGGGGCATTCATGGCTACTAGTCATTATGCATACCCATTCTCTCCAGAGGATTAGAGGAGCATGCCTATTATTATTAATAAATGGTAAAGGTCCCCTGTGCAAGCACCGGGTCATTCCTGACCCATAGGGTGACGTCACATCCTGATGTTTCCTAGGCAGACTTTGTTTACGGGGTGGTTTGCCAGTGCCTTCCCCAGTCATCTTCCCTTTACCCCCAGCAAGCTGGGTACTTGTTTTACCGACCTCATAAGGGTGGAAGGCTGAGTCAGGGATCGAACTCGGGTCGTGAGCAGAGCTTGGATTGCACTACTGCAGCTTACCCCTCTGCGCCACGGGGCTCTATTATTATTACGTGCTGCGAAACACAGGCAGGATAAATGCTGCTGCAGTCGTCTTGTTTGTGGGCTTCCTAGAGGCACCTGGTTGGCCACTGCGAGAACACACTGCTGGACTTGATGGGCCTGGGTCTGATCCAGCAGGGCCTTTCTTATGGCATGGAAACCGCCGAGCAGCAGATCACAGAAGACCCGCGCCAAGCCGCGAGTGCAACGAAGACGGCAGACGGCTTTAGCTCTTTGGGCTTCCTGCCCAGGAAGGCTTCGTCACTCCACTTCCCGCCCTAAGAAAGCATCCCCAAAGCCGGCCTTGATGCCAAGGGAGAGATGTCTTCGGAGAGGGAGGACCGGAAGAGTACTTGTCCATTTAATCGCTCTCCATGGAAACGACAAGCCCTGAGCAATTTTGCCTCCAGCAACTGGATTTTTTTCCCCCCAGCGGAGCCAGAGAGATGTCATTCCCCAGATCTAACCAAAAACCGCAGCTCTGTGTTGAGAGTCGCTAGTTTTCTTCTAAGTTCACTTAACAGCGCGGCCGTGTTTGCTTAACAGAGGGCTTGTTCTGGCAGCTGCCGGCATGGGGGGAAGGGGAGAAGCCAAAAAAGGAAAGGAACTGGAATGACCTCGAAATGCAAGCTCAGAATGTGCTCCGGCAGGCCGATCCTCAACCGATAAAGAGGAAGCGAGAGGGGAACCAGTCCGGCAAAATTAAATTAACGCCACAAGCCGAGTGGAAAAGATCGAGAGAGGATCCGTCGGAGAAGTATTTCTTTCTGCCGTCGAAGAGACCACATCCCACTAAACCGAAAGCGTCTGCAATCGGGGCGTCTGGCAGACGCCTGTTCTGGGAACGGGCCTGTGTTCGAGTCTTGCCTTTGCCGCCACCACCCCCGACGCTCGTCAAAAGGGGGAGGGAAAGTATATCATAGGCAAGCCCACATCAAGATGGAAGCCGTTTAATTCATGGGAAAAGCTAGCGCAGGGGTATCAAACATACGGCCCGCGGGCCGGATTCGGGCCCCTTGAGAGCTCTTATCCAACTCTAGGGTTGCCAGTTCCCTCTTTGCCCCCGGTGGGAGGTTTTGGGGTGGGGGCTGAGGAGGGTGGGGTTTGTGCAGAGGAGGGACTTCAATGCCATACAGACCAATTGCCGACGCACCCATTTTCTCCAGGGGAACTGATCTCTGTCGGCTGGAGATCAGTTGTAGTAGCAGATCTCCTGGAGGCTGGCAACCCTACGATGGGGGTCTGAATGGGCTGAGATGGGGATTGAAAGAGGCTGGGAAATATTTGGAGATTTTTTTGGGGGGTGGAGCCTAAGGAGGGGAGGGACTTCAGTGGGGTGTAACATCCTAGAGCCCAACTTCCAAAGCGGCAACCCTGCCGCGAGCCATTCTCGAAAAGGGCTGGCGAGACATGGCTCGGCCAAGTGGCATTTGTGTCATATCCGGCCCTCGTAGCAATGGAGTTTGCCACCCCCGAGCTAGCGGGTTCTGTTACCGCTTACCCCCAACCACGTATACTCTCATACTGGGAAACACCCAAAGGGCTTCAGCTTTTACTGGACTCGGGCACCGCCACGGTGCCAAGCACACACGTTGCTTGACGGATTTGCTGACGAACGAGCGCCGCGGCTAGCTACCAAGCAAATACAGTTGGCCCAGCTGTTCGACAGCCACTGGTACATTCATACACCCTAATTATAGACAGAGTTCCCTACACCGTCACAGCCTTTTCTTAGCTCACCGCAATACGTAGGGCCAACCATTCCTACTTTCCTTTTTTTTAATAATGTTTTTATTATTTTCCAAAATTATTAATCAAAAGATTTAACAATAACATATATATAAAAAATGAACTTCCCCTGCTTCTCCCTCCATCCTGCAATAAACTTATAATCTCTTTTACATAAATTTCTAATCCTAATACCATTGTTAATATTCATTAATCACTTTAATATTATATTGTCTATACCAGGACTATAAAGGAAAAAAAGATTTAATTAATAATATCACATAAAGAGGAGAGAGGGGGGGAAAGAAAGAGATAGAAAAGGGAAAAAAATATTAAATCTCCCTACTAAAAAATGGATTAGTATAGGGCATATAGTTATTTCTATTGAAAATTAATTAATTTGTAAATCCTCCGATTCTCCCTAACACTCATTTAATACATAACGTTTCTAATAAATTGATGTTATCATTTCTACTTTCCAAAGTTACCAAGGACTGCTAAATATATCGTTCTCTTTATTGACACGGCCCCTCGGATCAGCTACCGAGGCACGGGGCAGTGGGGGGGGGAAGAGTTGCGATATCCCCCATTTAAAGACCTGCTAATCTGAGCCGCCAAACAGAAGCCGGCCCGGGGAAACCTAATCAGCTTGCCTCTGATGTAAGGCCAAGCCACTCCTAGATGGCCTAAAAATAGAGAACGCGTATTTATACCACAAGCCAAGGGTTCGTGTTTGAACCACAGCTGCGTGGAGACCAGTTTAGACTAAGACACCCATCACTGCGGTTGCCAACCTCCAGGTGGTGGCTGGAGATCTCCTGGGATTACAACTGATCTCCAGGCGACAGAGGTCAATTCCCCTGGAGAGAATGGCCACTTTGGAAGGTGGACCCTACAGCATTATACCCCATTGAAATCCCTCCCCAAACCCCAAATCTTCAGGCTTTACCCCCAAAATCTACAAGTATTTCCCTACCCGGAGCTGGCAACCCTACCCGTCACCTGTCGAGCACTGTAGTGTTCGATGTCTTTGCGGCTTACAAAGTGTTCCTTGGGGCTCCTGTTGGCAGCCCTTTCCTGCTGAGCGTTTGACCGATACCATGGGTCTAGGGTTGCCAACCTCCAGGTACTAGCTGGAGATCTCCCACTTTTACAACTGATCTCCCACCAATAGAGATCAGCTCCCCTGGAGAAAACGGCCGCTTTGGCCATTGGACTCTATGGCACTGAAGTCCCTCCCCTCCCCAAACCCCGCCCTCCTCAGGCTCCGCCCCCAAAAACCTCCAGGTATTTCCCAACCTCGAACTGGCAACTCTGCATAGGTCACCTCTTCGCCACTGGCGGGAGGTTTTTGGGGCAGAGCCTGAGGAGGGCAGGGTTTGGGGAGGGGAGGGACTTCAATGCCATAGAGTCCAATTGCCGAAGTGGCCATTTTCTCCCAGTGAAGTTATTTATATCGGCTGGAGATCAGTTGTAATAGCAGGAGATCTCCAGCTAGTACCTGGAGGTTGGCAACCCTAGAGGCAGACAAAACCTAGTCCAAGCTCAAAATCTGAGTCAGAGGTACGGCAGAGAGGGAAACGAGGGATTGAACCTTCAAAAGCGGCAAAGTTTACATCTGCAATTGTACCAAGTTCAGCTGCCGCAGGTCCGAACACGAAGGCAATCTGCTTTGTGGGACTGAAAAGCGTGCCAGTTAAGCCGGCCATTTCTCAGAGGGAGCAGCTACCCTGCCGGCAGCGCGGCATGAGACACCAAACAGGTTTCCTTGGCTGGTCTGGACTTGAAAGCGAGGCGCGCATCTCGAACCCGGAGACAATGCGGCATTGTTTGTATCCTGCGGGGAGACATCTGGCGACCGGCAAATGAGCTGCCGAAACCATCTCCCCAACCGGCTTTTCTGGCCAGCTCAGCCATCCGAGATGATGATGATGATGATGAAGAAGAAGATGAAGAAGAAGAAGAAGAGTTGGTTTTCATATGCCGGCTTTTTCTCCCTTTTTAAAAGGAGAATCCAACCGGCTTCCAATCGCCTTCCCTTCCCCTCCCCACCACAGACACCTTGTGAGGTCGGTGGGGCTGAGAGCGTTCGGGGAGAACTGTGACTAGTCCAAGGTCACCCAGCTGGCTTCATGTATAGGAGCGGGGATACCAACCCGGTTCACCAGATTAGAGTCCGCCGCTCATGTGGAGGAGTGGACGTTTTGGAGGGCATTCATTCATAAGGCCGCCATAAATCGGAAGCGACTTGACTACACAACACTCACGCACAACTTTCCAGCACAGCCCCAAGGCAAACTGAGGCTGCACAACCACACAGTCTGTATTCTCTTTTACTTACTTCATTTACAAACCACCTTTCTTTTGAATACTCAAAAGCAGATAACAAATAAGGTTGCTGACTTGCAGGTACTAGCTGGAGATCTCCTGCTATTACAACTGATCTCCAGCCGGTAGAGATCCGTTTCCCTGGAGAAACTGGACTGTTTGCC
Organism: Euleptes europaea; assembly: GCF_029931775.1. Taxonomy (NCBI): domain Eukaryota; kingdom Metazoa; phylum Chordata; class Lepidosauria; order Squamata; family Sphaerodactylidae; genus Euleptes; species Euleptes europaea. The sequence goes on from NC_079332.1 coordinate 12,948,588, forward strand.
CATTGGACTCTATGGCATTGAAGCCCCTCCCCAAACCCCACATTGCTCTGCCCCCCAAAACCTCCCACTAGTGGCGAAGAGGGACCTGGCAACCCTAGTTACAAAAAATAATATTCAGACGGCATAAGTAGGGTTGCCAACCTCCAGGTGGTGGCTGGAGACCTCCCGCTTTTCCAACTGCTCTCCAGGCGACAGAGCTCAGTTCCCCTGGAGAAAAAGGCCGCTTTGGCCTTGATGGCATGGAAGTCCCTCCCCAGGTCCCCACCCCCAAAACCTCCAGGTGTTTCCCCACCCAGAGCTGGCAACCCTAGGCATAAGAGGTCTAAGAAACAATGCAGAAGGAGTACAGACTTGGAAAGGAACGCTGACAAATGAACAAAAACCGATCTCAGGCATGACATAATGCCGAAAGTGGATTACAAAGGCAGAGAACGTGGTAGTAAGAGAAAGGCAATGCGATCCTGTCGTACTTGATTGACACGCTGCGTAATCCACCTTGAGTCTCAACCTTTGGCTATAAATAACTAAATTATAAAACAAGAGCAAACATTGCGGCAGACGAAAATGACACAGGAACATAAACAGAGGCTGCTGAAAAAGAGCTGTGTTTAGGGTGGCCAACAGGGTTGCCAGCTTCCAGGTGGTGGCTGGAGATCTCCTGGGATTACAACTGCTCTCCAGGCAACAGAGACCGGTTCCCCTGGAGAAAATGGCCACTATGTAGCATTATACACCACTGAAGTCCTTCCCCACACCCTGCCCTATCAGGCTCCACCCACCCCCCAATCGCCAGGTGTTTCCCAACCTGGAGCTGGGAACCTTAGTGCTTTACAGATAAACGTTCATCAATTGCCACAAAAGATATTCTCCCGATAGATAACGCTTTGGTGAAACGGGAGTCATACCGGGTCCCCATCTCGGGACTTCGGGAATTAACAAGCTTTCTCACCACTCCGGGATGTTGAAAGGCAGCTCCCGGCTGAGGGATTTTGTGCTTCTTTACACGCAAGGAGCATTGCTCTTGCCGGGCTGACGGGATTCGCGCCCGGATCAAGCTCACTCCTGCGAGAGGAACTGCGAGTCATTAATGTGGCAGCCCTAGGATGGGTTTTCCCCCCATTATTTTGGCACTTTACAGCAACAATGTTGGATGTATGATATTGTGAATTTTGGTTTATATATTATTGTAGCATATTGCAATGTAGGAAATTAATAGATAATTCTGGTTTGCTTTAGCCATCAGGGTTTTTTTCTCTTTTATGATAACCTCCAGGTGGTGGTTGGAGATCTGCTGCTATTGCAACTGGTCTCCAGGCGACAGAGATCAGTTTCCCCAGAGAAAATGGCCCCTTTGGAAGGTGGACTCTAGGACATTACAGCCCACGAAAGTCCCTCCCCTCCTTAAACCCCGCCCTCCTCAGGCTCCACCCCCAAAATCTCCAGGTAACCCCCAGCCAATATCAGACCCCCATCGTAGGGTTGCCAACCTCCAGGTACTAGCTGGAGATCTGCTGTTACAACAGATCTCCAGCCGACAGAGATCAGTCCCCCCTGGAGAAAATGGCCGCTTTGGCCATTGGACTCTATGGCATTGAAGTCCCTCCCCTCCCCAAACCCTGCCCTCCTCAGGCTCTGCCCCAAAAACCTCCCGCCGTGGTTTTTGAGAGAGAGAGATAGATAGATAGATGACCATACCTGCAAGCAGGGCAGCCGCCAACTACGACAACCGAGGCGGTGGGAGGTTGCTGGATTATTGTGTACGTGGTGTTGGGGTAGTTATGCGGAGGAGGACCTGGAGGGACCGCGTAGGCTGGAAAACAATCAGACATACCAAGAGGTCTGTGAGAAGTTACTCGAAAAGATGACCTTCCTTGTTCAATGACATTAACAAGAACACGTGGAGTTATGCAAAGCACTGAACGCTAGGGTTGCCAACCTCCAGGTGGTGGCTGGACATCTCCCACTATTACAACTGTTCTCCTTCCCCAACTTTGCAAACAGTCACTCGACGACAGATACAGAGGTAAAGGTCCCCTGTGTAAGCACCGGGTCATTCCTGACCCATGGGGTGACGTCACATCCCGGCATTTACTAGGCAGACTTTGTTTGCGGGGTGGTTTGCCATCGCCTTTCCTGGTCGTCTCCACTTTACCCCCAGCAAGCTGGGTACTCGTTTCACCGACCTTGGAAGGATGGAAGGCTGAGTCAACCTTGAGCCGGCGACCTGAAACCGACTTCCGTCGGGATCGAACTCAGGCCGTGAGCAGAGCTTGGACTGCAGTACTGCAGCTTACCACTCTGTGCCACATCCCCTTAAACTTATGTCAAACAGCTGCCCAGGAATGTCTTGGACACCGTGCGAAACAGGATGCTGGACTAGAGGGACCACCGGTCTGATCCAGCACGGCTCTTCGGATGTTATGTTCAGGGGAAGTCGTCGGCCTCTATGCCTTGTTGGCCCTCCAAAGGAACCCGGTTGGCCGCTGTGTGAGACAGAACGCTGGACTAGATGGACCACTGGTCTGATCCAACAGGACTCTTCCGACGTTCTTATGTTTTAAAGCACCATCCGTAGGGCAGGACTGCATTCCCCCACCCTCCCCCAACAAATCAAGGTGCTCTGATTCAGGAAGCTAAGGGATTACTCTCTTTTTTTGTTTAAGTCCTGGCACAAATCTCAGCCCAGAGCTGGCAACCCTTAGGAGCAAAACGCCACACTTCTCTGCATGCCTTTTGTGTGACACAATGCCAGCTGCGCAAGTCACAAGAGAGCCCATTGTGAAATTCAGGAGTTTCCGCTTGCGAGGATTCCAAGAAAGGCCACTTGGAGATGAAGGTCACACAATCCGGTGTGCAAGCGAGGAGTGCGAACTTTCCACCTGCGAGGGGGGCTGTTACCAACCTCCAGGTGGGGTTGCCAACCTCCAGGTGGCGGCTGGAGAACTCCCACTATTACAACTGATCTCCAGCTGACAGGGATCAGTTCCCCTGGAGAAAATGGCCGGGTTGGCAATTGGACGCTATGGCATTGGAGCCCCTCCCCTCTCCAAACCCCGCCCTCCCCAGGCTCCGCCCCCAAAATCTCCAGGTATTTCCCATCCCGGAGCTGGCAACCCTAGTTACCTGGCACCAGTGGTTCATCTTGAGATGGGAGGCGTGGTCCAGCAGCTAACAGCAGCTGCCGTGAACTGCAGCTCAACTCTATTATAAGTTAGTATGCCTTATGCAAAGCACTCTTTTCCAGGTGCGCACCCCCCCCAAAAAAAAAATCTGCGACATGGAGGAAACGCTGGCCTACCTCACAGGGCTGTTGCAGAGATCAGGGGAAACAACCTGTTAACATTAGGCTGTCAGCCTCCAGGTGGTGGCTGGAGATCTCCCACTATTACAACTCCTCTCCAGGCGACAGAGAGCAGTCCCCCTGGAGGACATGGCTGCTTTGGCGATTGGACTCTATGGCATTGAAGTCCCTCCCCTCTCTAAACCCCGCCCACTCAGGCTCCACCCCCCACACACATATCTCCAGGTATTTCCCAACTCGGAGCTGGCAACCCTAGTTAACGTTTTTCTTTTTTATTGCTGTGAACAGACTTAGAATAATAATTATTATTATTATTAATAATTAATAATGATATAATTATTATTATTATTAGTTATTATTATTATTAATTAATTAATATTATTATGGAAAACAGGGCACATTTTATGTAGATACTCCTAAATGGCTCCAAAATATAACATGATTTCACATGAACCTGACTGCTACTGAATCACAGAACCATAGAGTTGGAAGGGACCACCAAGGTCATCTAGTCCAACCCCCTGCACAATGCAGGAAATTCACAACTACCTCCCCCCCCCACATCCCCAGTGAACCCAACCCTTCCCCCACCATGCAGGATCCCACAATCAAAGCGGTCCCAACAGATGGCCATCTAGCCTCTGCTTAAAGACCTCCAAAGACGGGGACTCCACCCTTCCCCCCGTCCGAGGCAGCTCATTCCACCGTCAGAACCCAACTCCCTAAGTCTCTCCTCATAAGGCATGGATTCCCTGGGTCAGTATTGTCTACTCAAACCGGCAGCGGCTCTCCAGGGTCTCACATCACCTACTTGCCTAGTCCCGTTAACTGGAGATGCCCGGGATTGAGTTATTTACCTTCTTAAAGCATCGATTTTTATTGACCCTGATCAGGACGCACGGCTGCTGTCGCACTACAAAAAAAACCCGTCAAAAGTGTTCTTCCGACTTCGATTCTGTCCCAGCGGGGAGACCTATGGCCACACACGGGGCCAATCATTAACCTATGCAGGCTTATTTGGACACCGCTGGGACTGCAAACGCCAACCAAGCGTGGCAAAGCCAAACAAGGCTCACTTGTCCCTGGCAGAGAAGTCTGCTTAGGGGACCATTGCATCGGGGCAACAGCTGAGGTTTCGGGAAAGCCTAGGGATGGGGAGGGTTTCCAACCTCCAGGCGGCGGCTGGAGATCTCCCGCTATTCCAACTGATCTCTGGGCGACAGAGATCCGTTCCCCTGGAGAAAATGGCCGCTGTGGAAGGCGGACTCTATGGCCTAACACCTCACTGAAGTCCCTCCCCGAACCCCGACCTCCTCAGGCTCCACACCCCAAATCTCCAGGTAGTTCCCATACTGGACCTCGCAACCCTAGAGATGGGAGGCCGCTCAGTGGGGTGCGATTAGGGTTGCCAGGTCCCTCTTCACCACTGGCAGGAGATTTTTGGGGCGGAGCCTGAGGTGGGCGGGCTTTAGGGTTGGGTGGGACTTCAATGCCATAGAGTCCAATTGCCAAAGTGGCCATTTTCTCCAGGGGAACTGATTTATAGCAGCTGGAGATCAGTTGTAATAGCAGGAGATCTCAGGCTACTGCCTGGAGGTTGGCAACCTTAAGCGGAATGGTTCTTTGAAGTCTGGAGATGGGTGAGAATTCTGGGAGATTGCCAGGCCACACCTGGAGATTGGCAACAGCTGTAGATTCACCCAAGACTTTCCAGAATGCTATTCCTAATGGGCTCAGCTGCTTGAGGTCGGACCTGCCAACTCTGGGGTGGGAAATCCCTGGAGACCTGTGGGTTGAGGTTGCGGAGGGCAGAGTCTGGGGAGGGCAGGGACCTCAACAGGGTATAAGGCCATACAATCCACCCTCCAAAGCAGCCTTTTTCTCCAGGAAGGGGGCAGATCTCTGTAATCCAGAGACCAGTTGTAATTCTGGGCGGACTCCAGGCCCCATCGGGAGGTTGGCAGCCCTAGCCTCTCCACGGGGTCAACAAATCTAGGCAGCTTTCTTTTTAGAGAATGGTGCAAAATCAAGGACATCGGTCTGTTATCAGTTGCCGTGTTGGCCTCCTGTGGACTCCTGGCCACAACTGCAAACAATAAAAATCGGCCAGAGAGAAAAGGAAAAATAGTCTTTTTTTGCTCCAGCACAGCTCATCAGGGAGCCAAGCAGCAACTCGTGCCAATCATAGCTACGGCTTCCCTCACTGGCTGGGATAATTGGCGGGCGGGAGCAGGCCTGTTTCCACACAGAACGACTGAAGAAGAAGAAGAGTTGGTTTTTATACGCCGACTTTCTCCACCACTTAAGAAAGAATCAAACCGGCTTACAACCCCCTTCCCTTCCCCTCCCCGCAACAGACACCCTGGGAGGTAGGTGGGGCTGAGAGAGCTCGACGAGAGCTGTGACTAGCCCAAGGTCACCCAGCTGGCTTCATGTGCAGGAGTGGGGAAACCAATCCGGTTCGCCAGATCGGCGTCCACCGCTCCAAACCACCGCTCTTAACCACTACGCCACTATACCCCGCTGGCTCTCAGAATGCTGCCCCCACATTCCAGGAGAGATCCCTGACAGGTTGGCTCACCGGGTCAGTCCTGTTTTATTGAGAGCGCTTTCCACCCCCCACACACCACCCCCTTGCGTGTGCAGGTCTTTTTGGTGGGCTCTGACCCAACGTATCGCCCCTGCTCCCAGCGAGCATATGAAATATTTGTGTGCCAGTTATCGGAGGCTCCTCTGAGACGCTCTCCTGTCTGCATCCTTTTTGTGTGTACCTGCGAGAACTTATTTACACCCCACAAACACACAGCCCTGACCTGGCTGGCCTGGGCTACCCTGATCTTGAAGCGAAGGAGGGTCAGCTCTGGTTAATAATTGGATGGGAGACCACTAAGGACGCCTGGGGTTGCTACGCAGAGGCAGGCAAGGGCAAACCGCTTCTGACAGTCTCTTGTCCTGACCTGGATGGCCCAGGCTAGCCTGATCTCGTCAGCTCCTGGAAGCCAAGCAGGGTTGGCCCTGGTTAGTACTGGGATGGGAGACCACTAAGGAATGCGAGACCACTAAGGAATGCCAGGGTTGCTACGCAGAGGCAGGCAAGGGCAAACCGCCTCTGACAGTCTCTTGTCCTGACCTGGATGGCCCAGGCTAGCTTGATCTCGTCAGTTCCTGGAAGCCAAGCAGGGTCGGCCCTGGTTAGTACTGGGATGGGAGACCACTAAGGAATGTGAGACCACTAAGGAATGCCAGGGTTGCTACGCAGAGGCAGGCAAGGGCAAACCGCCTCTGACAGTCTCTTGTCCTGACCTGGATGGCCCAGGCTAGCCTGATCTCGTCAGCTCCTGGAAGCCAAGCAGGGTCGGCCCTGGTTAGTACTGGGATGGGAGACCACTAAGGAATGCGAGACCACTAAGGAATGGCAGGGTTGCTACGCAGAGGCAGGCAAGGGCAAACCGCCTCTGACAGTCTCTTGTCCTGACCTGGATGGCCCAGGCTAGCCTGATCTCGTCAGCTCCTGGAAGCCAAGCAGGGTCAGCCCTGGTTAGTACTGGGATGGGAGACCACTAAGGAATGCCAGGGTTGTTGCGCAGAGGCAGGCAATGGCAAACTGCCTCTGAAAGTCCCTTGCCTTGAAAACCCTACGGAGTCGCCATAAAGTCGGCAGCGACTCGCCAGCACTTTCCACCTCTGCCAGAAGTTTTAACGCTTAGGGAATCTCTGGGATTCTGAGAAAGGAAGCGACGTCACGCAAACAGCTTCGCAGTTGGCCAAAAGTCTCTCCCACCCACCCCCCTCTTCCCAGGAGAGGCCGTCTGCCAGGAACACTGGTTTTCTGCCCAAAATGAGCAGACCGGACAAGCGTTCCTTCCCCTCCCCAAACAAAGGCCAGCCTCGAGAAAGAGAGGGCCTTCTCTTCTCCACTTCCTCTCTTTCCAAAAGACAGGGGAAGCAAAGGCAAGGCCCTGGATGGGGCCGGTTTTAGACCCTTTGCGAAACACGGAGCCGGGACGCCTCCTGACTCATCCGCACGCCCCGTGGAAGAAAACCAAAGTCCGGCCGGACCTTAAAAGACCTTAAAAGACCAAACCACCCTTTTTCCGGCATGAGCTCCTATCAGGCAACACTCGCTTCTTCAAAAGCAACAGCAAGCAAAGCAGGAAGAAACGAGGTACAGGAGTTCCTTTCTCGCCATCGTATCTGAAGAAGTGAGCTCCCCCTCATACTGGAATGAATATATATATATATATATATATATATATATAAAATAACATTTGTATCCTACCATTTTCCCGGCAGTGGCTAACGAGATAATACCACATTCATGAAAACACCAGCATAAAAACGCCCAAAATTCATTAGCATTGAAAAACGCCCAAAATTCATTAGCATTGAAAATAACTTATTAGTAAATAATTAAAACTGGTCAGCCTTTAAAGCTCATTTGTACCCTGCCTCTCGTCCCAATGGGGATACCCAGCAGCCTACATTGGCCTGCTCCTCCTCCTTTATCTTCACGACAACCCTGCGAGGCGGGCTAGGCTGAGAGCCTGTGACTAGCCCAAGGTTCCCCCACTTTCCTGCCAGAGCGGGGATTCGAACCCAGGTCTCCCAGTCCAGCCTTCTAACCACTATGCCGCCCTTGCCGCTCGGCTTCTATTTTATTTCGCTGTATTAAGCGGTAATGGCGACCCAGCTGGAATCCACACACACAATTTCCCCCTTCCTCATGACAGTCTCTTACACAATAACAAAAATGTTAGTAGTAGGTTGAATCAAGCCCACCCCACACCAGCTGACCCACCTTTTCCCCCCCCCTTAAATTATTGAAAGTGCGTTCACGCTGCCCCCGCCCCGTGATCCCTTCGAAGGGCACTCCGCACATGCTCAAGAGACCCCTCGGAGCACCAAAAACGACCCTCCAGATTCTAGGAGGCCAGAAAAGAAGAGAGAGCGGGGCGCATATCGGACCGTGATTGGACAGCGCTGGGTTCGAAACCCTACGCTTGGCTGTGACATTCATGGATCGCGCACACTGCCTAACCTGCCTCACAGGGCTGTTGTGAGGCTAAAATGAAGGACCCCTAACCTCCTTGAAGAAAGGGCAGGACAAAAATGCCATGGACAGATTGGTGTCTTTTTAGCTGACTGTTGGAAGGCCTACAATGAAGGAGGGGCACAAGCATAACTCCTGGATGAAAGTCGTTCCAACACCCAAGGGCCCACACCGAGAAGGTCCCCACCTAAAGCTTACCTGGTAGCCACAAGGGGCCAGCTGCTTTGAGCCCAACCCACCTCACAGGGTTGTCGTGAATGCAAAACGGAGAAGCAGAGAGCCACGTACACTGCCTAGGGTTGAGCCGAACCCACCTCACAGGGTTGTTGTGAATGCAAAACTGAGAAGCAGAGAGCCACGTACACTACCCTGAGTTTCTTGGCAAGTGGCCCCAAATTGCGCTGAATCCCAGCCTGCGACGTTTCCCACCCCCTCCCCGGGGGCTCCCCCCCAAGGCTTACCTGCAGCAGAACCGGTGGGGTACCCGTAGGGCGGAGGCGGCTGGAAGCCCGGTTGGGGAGCGGGGATGGTCCCGTAGCCCCCCTGCCCGTACTCGTGGGCGGCCGGGCTGTAAGCCGGGGGTCTGTCTTGCAGGAGGGGCTTGCTGTCCATCCTCAGGCCGGGCGAGGCGAGAGACCCCCTCTCCCCACCCTTCCCACCGGAGAGTCGGCAACCCGCTTGCAAAGCGCCCAACTTTCTTTTCCGACAACCGGAGGAAGGAAAGTGGGGGTGGGTGGGGGTTGTCCAGAGAGCAGCTCTGGAGCTCGAGAGGGGCCCCCAGAAAAAGACCCTGCCCGCCCAAGGGGTGGAGGGGCTGGAAAGACCCTCCCCGCGCCCCCCCCCAACACAACCCAACCCAACCCAACCAACCCAACCCAACCCAACACACGCCCAGCCCAGGCAATGTGCTTTGCGCTCCGGCCAGTCACAAGACTGGCGGTCACGTGACGCCGCCGCACGGCGGAGATTCTCTAGCAGGAACAGAGAGGGGGAGAGGAGGGAGGAGGGAGGAGGGAGGGGGGAGAGGCTCTTAAAGGGGACGCGCTCGCATTTTTTTTATAGTTTTTTTTTCATATATATATAATGGGGCTATGGCTGGGGCTTGCTTTCTGCCAACGCAGCTCCTTGGCCAGGGCTGCTGAGGCTCCGGTGGGGCAGGAGGAAATCGCCCCTCGATCATGCCCACGAAGCCTCCTTCTACTGAATCAGACCCTTGGTGTTGTCTACTCAGGCCGGCAGCGGCTCTCCAGGGTCTCGGGCAGGGGTCTTTCACATCACCCTACTTGCCTGGTCCCTTTAAACTGGAGGTGCCAGGGACTGAAGCTGGGACCTTCTGCATGCCGAGCAGATGCTCTGCCGCTGAGCCACAGCCCTTCCCCTAGAATCATAGAAGGGACCACCGGGGTCATCTAGCCCAACCCCCTGCACAATGCAGGAAATTCACCACTACCTCTCACACACACCCAGTGATCCCTACTCCATGCCCAGAAGATGTCCAAGATGCCCTCCCTCTCATCATATCCCTAAGGTCATAGAATCAGCCTTGCTGACAGATGGCCATCTAGCCTCTTCTTCAAAACCTCCAGGGAAGGAGAGCTCACCACCTCCCGAGGAAGCCTGTTCCACTGAGGAACCGCTCTAACTATTAGAAAATTCTTCCTAATGTCTAGACGGAAACTCTTTTGATTTAATTTCAACCCGTTGGTTCTGGTCCAACCTTCTGGAGCAACAGAAAACAACTCAGCATCCTCTTCTCTATGACAGCCCTTCAAGTCCTTGGAGATGGTGATCATATCCCCTCTCAGTCTTCTCCTCTTCAGGCTAAACATACCCAGCTCCTTCAACCTTTCCTCATAGGACTTGGTCTCCAGACCCCTCACAAGATCTCCGCCCTCTGTTGAGGCGGAGGGTTGCCAGTCTCCAGGTGGGGGCTGGAGATCTCCCGGAATGACAACCAGCCTCCAGGTTACCGAGATCAGGAGAAAAAGGGCTGCTTTGGATGGTGAACTCTATGGCTACGGTCCCTCCCCTTCCCAAACCTGGCCCTCCCCAGGTTCTACCCCCCTCCCCAATTTCCCAACCTACAGCTGGCAACCCGAGCTCGCCAAGGGCTTTGCCAGGAAAGGGCGAGGTTCAAAGCCAATCAAATAAATTAAAATAAATAAATCGGTTGTCTGGAGATCGGTTGTCATTCCGGGAGATCTCCAGCCACCACCTGGAGGCCGGCAACCCTAGGATGTGATGGTTCTTTATTATTACAGTCCACGGCCAGTAGGTATATTAATTACATTAATTACAGAAAGAATAAAAATAAAATTTATATACAAATGATCTTGATAAACACAATATAGACCTAATAGATACCAGCTAAAACTAGGGGCTGTAGCTCAGTGGGCAGAGCATCTGCGTGGCATGCAGAAGGTCCCAGGTTCAATCCCCGGCATCTCCAGTTAAAGGGACTAGGCAGGTAGGCGATGGGAAAGACCTCTGCCTGAGACCCTGGAGAGCAGCTGCCGGTCTGAGTAGACAATACAGACTTTGATGGACCAAGGATCCATTTCAGTATAAGGCAGCTTCATGTGTACACGTATCTGTTAACAATTTAACCCTTTGACATTCTCCTGGGCAAACACTAGAGATCAAGTCATTTCAGGAACTAAAATCTCTGCCCCTGGGATGTGATGCCAAATCTGTTGTCCGGAGATCAGTTGTAATTCCGGGCGATCTGCAGCCCCCGCCCGGAGGCTGGCAACCTTAGGATGCCGTGCAATAAAGCCCACCCTCCAAAGCAGCCAATTTTCTCCAGGGGAACAGATCTCCGCCAGCTGGGAACCCGTCGCGATTCCGGGAGACGTCCCGCCTGGAGGTTGGCATCCATCCCTCCCCCGGCCTGCCCTCGCCCATCTGCTTCCAGCCGAGGAGGCGGGCGGGGGAGGATGGAACGCCGCGTCTCCCGGGGAGTCCCGGCCCAGCCAATGGCAGCCCGGCGGGGCGCGCGCCCCAGCCAATCGGAGAAGGGCCCCGCTCGGGTCCCGGACTTCCTCGTGCGCGTGCCGCTGGCGGACAGAGGCAGCAGCTGTTTGCAGCCGCCGCGGCAGCTGCGGTTGTCGTGCAAGAGGAGGGGAAGGCGGCCTTGCAGGAGGAGGAGCAGGTAAAAAGGGGGGAATTGCTTAAAGGGGGGTTGCTAAAGGAGGGGGAGCAACTGGCTTTGGGGGGGCACAAAGAGGAGGCTTTCCTTTTCCCAAGGGGGGGGGGAGGAAGGGTGGTTCCCCTCCCCCCAAGCCCACGCACTTGCCCTTCTTCCTTGGCCATCGTTGCATGCGATGCTGATCGGGTGCGTGTCCTTCACCAACCTGGGTCTCGGCCCCCCTGGAGGAAATGCTTAGCAAAAAGAAGCACCTAATACTAAATAGACCAGCTCCTTACCTCCGAAGGACTTTCCAGGTTGAAACTAACCATCTGTATGAGTAGCTTGTCAGCGACACTTTATCCTTGTGTATGTTTTGTTGCATGTATCTCCATTTTTGTTGGCTTCTTGCATTTGTACAGAAAAACAGAAAAACAGAACCTTTATTGGCATTTACAGTAACAAAACAAACATGTAAAGCAGCTAGATATGGATCTAAAAAAGAATGAATACACAGTTCATCAGTAAATGTTATAATAAACAATTAAATGAGGGTTCCCCTCCTTCTTTCTCTCTCCTTTAGGACCTTGGCCAGGAGCATTTGTACATAATAATATCGCACTTTTGCATAATTGGTGTGAGCTGAATACTATTTTTTCACACCCCTGGAGGAAATGGTGGCTCTGGAGGGTGGGATCTAGGTTATCCTTTTAAAAAAAAATGAACTGGGTTTCTGGTTGCTTGGACAGGTGCCGCTCTTCGGGAGGGATGCCAGCCTCCAGGTGGGACCTGGGGATCCCCTGGAATTACAGCTCATCTCCAGACCACAGAGACCCCCTCGAGAAAAATTGATGCTTAGGAGGGGGGACTCTATGGCATTGCACCCCACTGAGGTCCCTGCCCTCCCCAGGCTCCATCCCCAAATATCCAGGAGTTTCCCTGCCTGGATCTGGCAACCCTACGCCCCCATCCTCCGCAGGTGGCCAGGGGGGACCTGGCAATCCGAGGATCATAGAGTGGGAAGGGACCACCAGGGCCATCTAGTCCAATCCCACTGCACAATGCAGGAAATTCACAATTACCCCCAGTGATCCCTACTCCATGCCCAGAAGATGGCCAAGATGCCCTCCCTCTCGTGATCTGCCTAAGGTCACAGAATCAGCATTGCTGACAGATGGCCACCTAGCCTCTGCTTCAAAACCTCCAGGGAAGGAGAGCCCACCACCTCCCGAGGAAGCCTGTTCCACCGAGGAACCGCTTGAACGGTTAGAAAATTCTTCCTAATGCCTAGCCCCTCCTTTGTCCAGTCTCCATCCTCCCATGCCCAAATCTCTAGGAATTTGCCATCTCAGAGTTGGCAACCCTATGAGTTGAGGTCCCCTTCTTCTATGTCCTGGTTACCCGCTGGCATCCCCATCTCTCTGCTCATGCTTTCCTGCCCGTTTTTCCTCCATTTCTGAAGTCCGCTTTATTATTAATAATTATTTATCACAGCGGCGTGAGGTGTATGACTTCTTCCAGAGCAGCCTGGGTGGAAATAAGCAGGTCTTCCCCTCCGGAGGGATTGCCAACCTCCAGGCTGGGGTCAGGAGGTCTCCCAGAATGACCACTGATCTCCAGAGATCTCCAGAGATCAGTTCCCCGGGATAGAGGGTTGTCAGTTGCAGCTTGGGAAACTGATACTGCGATTGTATCGTTCTGTTTGTTGTTTTGAGTGTTTTGCTGTGGCCTAATGCACACAAACTAGTTTTGACACAGTGCCAAACTGGGGTTTATTGCAAGTATGGGTTGCTTGCGGAAGCGCGCGAACGGCTCTGGAAATCTTGATTTGCCTCGACGGCTGCCCGCTTCCTTTGCCCTGGTGCCAGGGAACAAACCAGGATCCAGCCAGGGTGTTTGCATTGGCACATCCTACGAAACCACCAGCCGCAACTAAGAAACTGATTTCAAACCACGGTTTGAGATCCTTGTCTGATGGGGCCTGACAACCGTGGTTAGCGGGAGGACTCCCGCTCAGACAATCGCGCTGTCAGCGGTGATTTTGCACAACGCTGTGATTTTGCCCACGTACGCAAACTGCTTCCCACTCTGAAAGTGAGGCATCCTTATTGACTTGTGCATTAAGCCAGGAGCTCCCAACGTGGAGTCTACGGGCCCCACGGTACCCGCTGACACCTTTCTTGGGGCCCACCGAAATGTTTTTACAAAGTGGGTGGAGCCAGATGGGGCTTTCACCCAGGAGGGCTTCCGATTGGCTGTCGGAGATCTGATATTTTACAAGGCCTCCGGTTGAACAGAGCTTCTGCCTGAAGTTTCGAAGGGTTACTATTAGTTATGCAAAACATTTTGTGGTTGTACCCACCAGCCTGTGTCAGAACTCCAAATAGGGTTGCCAGCCTCCAGGGACTAAAGCAAAAACAAGGGCACCTCCGTGCCTGTACCAAATGGTTTGGAAATTAGCACGGGAGACTGGTACACAAATGCACATAGACAGGTTGCAAAAAAGCAAGTATATAATAAGTGGTAAAGCTAGACAAGACAAGACAGGTGTACAACATGAAAACTTAACAACTAAGTGGCTCGATATATACAAAATTACAGGTCAGTATGAAATAGTCTTTTGGTGGATATCTGGAGGCAAAAGTCCGCTTCTGAATTTTCAAAGATAATCAGTTCCACAGGATATCCAATTGCAGGTATAAATCCAAAAAATGGGGGACGGCCGTTTCACATTAGTTTCTTCAGCCCCATAATATATCATCCATTTTGTAGTAAGTCAGTTACACAGAAAAATAGTCCATTTCAAGTCAACATTCTGCAGCAGTAATGTCAACAAGTTCCCAGTGGTATATATTGAGCCACTTAGTTGTTAAGTTTTCATGTTGTACACCTGTCTTGTCTTTTCTAGCTTTACCACTTATTATATACTTGCTTTTTTGCAACCTGCCTATGTGCATTTGTGAACCAATGTCCCATGCTAGCCTCCAGGGACTAGCTGGAGATCTCCTGCCGTTACAACTGATCTCCAGCCGATAGAGATCAGTCCACCTGGAGAAAATGGCCGCTTTGGCCATTGGACTCTATGGCATTGAAGTCCCTCCCCTCCACAAACCCCGCCCTCCTCAGGCTCCGGGGTTCAACTGTCTTGAGAAAGCAGAGCAAACTAGTTCTCAATAAATCCACGCATTGTGTCCCTGTCCTGATCTTGTCTGGATAGATAATGGTCATCTGCCCACAACAAAATGGGAGGGGAAAAACGTAACCCTAAAAACTGAAGAATTAAGTACCCTAAGGTCAAGAAACCGCATACAGAATGAATGAATACTAAGTATAATGAATACTAAGTATACTAAATGAATACTAAGTATAATGAATACTAAGTATAAATGATCTTATGAAACTGTATCTAATATATTTATTACAATAAAAATCCCCAACTTGTTTAAGGCCCTAATGTAGCCACTATATTTCTGTTGCACATATGAACATATAACACAAATAGACACAAAATAACAACCAAACGTTTAGACCAAAAAGTGCGACCATACGCGTTTCGGCCATGTTATCATAAGTTTATTTATACTCAGTATTCATTTTGGTCCTTTTGTATGAGGTTAGATAATGGTCATGTGAACACATGAAGCTGCCTTCTACTGAATCAGACCCTTGGTCCATCAAAGTCAGTATTGTCTACTAAGACCAACAGCGGCTCTCCAGGATCTCAAGCAGAGGTCTTTCCCATCACCTACTCACCTGGTCCCTTTAACTGGAGATGCTGGGGTTTGAACCTGGGACCTTCTGCATGCCAAGCAGATGCTCTGCCACTGAGCCACGGCCCCTCTCTTCATCCATCCTTCTTTTTCCTCCTAGATCCTTTTTAAAAAGTCTAATCACCACCCTTGGCTTGAGCTGGCACCGGAAAGCAAACAGCCATTCTAGGGACGGGATTCGACCCCGGGCCGGCGCCCGCCCCCCCCCGCCTTCCAGCCATGACGTCGTCCGGTTCCCTCCTGTGGGCCGTCGACATCTTCGGCAGGGTCTACACCCTCTCGACGGCGGGCCAGTACTGGGAGCTCTGCAAAAACGGGCAGCTGGAGTTCAAGAGGGTGTCCGCCGTCAAGGAATGCTGCTGGGGGATCGCGTGCGACCATCAGGTGCACGTCTATGTCCACTCCGGCGACGTCCCGATCAGGTACCAGGAAGAAACCTACGAGAACCAGGTACGGAAAACCACGAGACGAATGATCAAATCTTTAGGTTCGTAAGAGGAGGTTGAGGGGGGACACGGTTGCTCTCTTGAAGTATTCGAAGGGCTGTCACTTAGAGGAGGGCAGGGAGCTGTTCCTGTTGGCAGCAGAGGAGAGGACTCACAAGAATGGGTTTAAATTGCGGGAGGAAAGGATATTAGGGAAAAAAATTTTACAGTAAGAGTTGTTCGACAGTGGAATCAGCTACCTAGGGAGGTGGGTGAGCTCCCCCTCACTGGCAGTCTTGAAGCAGCGGCTGGACAAATACTTGTCAGGGATTTTCTAGGCTGATCCTGCATTGAGCAGGGGGTTGGACTAGATGGCCTCCAGGGACCCTTCCAGCCCTATGATTCTATCCGATTTAAGCTGTCTTGGCGGAGCGTAGGCAGAGAGGTGGTCCAAGACTGCTTTGGGTGTGATAGCAGGAGCTTAAATTGAACCCGGTAACTGATGGAGTGACTGCAGAATGGGAGTAATATGCGTGCTCCATTAAAAAGGTAACTGTCCCCTGTGCAAGCACCAGGTCATTCCTGACCCATGGGGTGACATCACATCCCGACGTTTACTAGGCAGACTTTGTTTGCGGGGTGGTTTGCCAGTGCCTTCCCCAGTCATCTCCCCTTTACCCCCAGCAAGCTGGGTACTCGTTTCACCGACCTCGGAAGGATGGAAGGCTGAGTCAACCTTGAGCCGACGACCTGGAACCGACTTCCGTCGGGATCAAACCCAGGTAGTGAGCAGAGCTTGGGCTGCAGTACTGCAGCTTACCACTCTGCGCCACGGGGCTGCGTGCTCCATTAAACGCCCGATAATAGCCGAGTCACAATTCCCTCCGAACTCTCTCAGCCCCACCTACCTCTCAAAGTGTCTGTTGTGGGGAGAGGAAGGGAAGGAGATTGTAAGCCGGTATGATTCTCCTTAAAAGGTACAGGAAGTCAGCATCTAAAAACCAACTGTTCTTCTTCCATCTGACTCCTGATAATAGCCAAGCTGCGGCATTCTGCACCAGCTGAACTGATTTTGAGGGGAGGCCCATGAGCTATGCATTACAGTAGTCTAGTCTTGATGTCTCCGTGGCGTGGATCCAGGTAGCCAGATCAGCTGTATAGCTATAACGGTGTCTAGCTTAGCCCCTGTGTTGGTGTGATGCGACGGGTGACCTTGTTCCCCCCTCCGGTTCCCCGATAGCGCTGGAACCCCGTGATCGGCTTCTGCGAGAAACTCCTGCCGAGCGACCGCTGGCAATGGAGCGACGTGAGCGGCCTGAAGCACCAGAAGCTCGACAGCTTCGCGCTGCCATCCCCCCATTGGGAGTGGGAGTCTGACTGGTACGTGGATGAGAATTTTGGAGGGGAGCCCACAGAGAAAGGGGTAGGTGAACAATACCGCCAAGGGGTCTACGTCCTCGGGATGGGGAGGGGGGAGGGCGACTTTGAAGGGCGGGGGGCGGGAAGCGGGGGTCGGCAGGCATTGGTCCTGCTAGGTCCTGGGGTGTCCGGGGCAGAAGAGAAGGGGGCAGGCGTTGATGTAGGGTCGATCCCGAACAAGATAGTGCGGATAGGGTTCAAAGAGTGTTGGGTTGCGGATCCAAGAAGGTCTCACTGCCAGGGATAGACTGGCCGTTATGGCCACTGGGGTTTTTCCTGAGTGGGGCGGTGTGTCCCCCAACCTGGGCTGAGCCAGCCCAGTTGCAAAAGGGTAGCCCCTGGCCTAGCTGAGCCTTGCACGGCCTACCTAGCAGGCAGGCAGCTTCTTCCTCCTTCCTTGAGGTGCCCCCCTTCTTTGTAGGACTGTTTCCTCCTCCTGGTCCTCCATTCACCGCTAATGAGCCACTGTTTGTCCTACTCCGTCACGCCTCTTGAGATTAGGTGGGGAAAGGTGCCAGGTCAAAGGGGGTGTGACTCCTAGGCAAGGGAGATTTTTTCATCTGGCAGGAAAAGAATACAAAGGTATGTTTGAACACATGAAGCTGCCTTATACCGGATCAGACCCAGGGTCCGTCAAAGTCAGTATTTACTCAGACCGGCAGCGGCTCTCCGGGGTCTCAGGCGGAGGTCTTTCCCATCACCTACTCACCTGGTCCCTTTAACTGGAGATGCGGGGATTGAACCTGGGACCTTCTGCATGCCAAACAGATGCTCTACCACTGAGCCACAGCTCCTCCCCGGAGGGGACTGGGTGATATAGTAAGGTTTTTTTCTCCTGTAGAGGCCATTTGCAGCATTCGCATTGCTTCCGGGATGAGTTATTGCAGATTTCAGCGCATCCCTGGCTCTTTATGCCTACATCTTGTATCCTAGTATTGTTTCGTTGCAGCATATTGTTTATATTTGATGACCACTGAAGAAGAGGGGGTCAAAACACGTCTGGCCATGCATTTCTGATTTGTTTTGATGTTTAATGTATACAGAGATATTTTCTTGGTCACGTATTTCTGATTTGTCTCGGTATTTTATGCAGATAGAGATATTTTGTATTTCCTTTTGATGACAGATAGATAGATAGATAGATAGATAGATAGATAGATAGATAGATAGATAGATAGATAGATAGATAGATAGATAGATAGATAGATTTATTTCTGCCTTTGGTCCACTGCTTGAGAGGGTACAAGCAAAATTTCTTAGAAAATTTTTAGGGCTTCCGACTTGCGTACCCTATGCGACTATATGCATGGAATTGAAACAGAGACGATTAATAACTAAGGCTTGGATGACAAAGATTAAATTCTGGTTACATCTTCATTTTAGGTGTGACGCTAACAGCCTGATTTCTTTCATGCTTGCCGAGCACCATAGATCCGAATGGCTGGCTAATATTGATAAGAAAATTTCAGCCATTGGCCTTAATATAAACGACTTGGCCTTGCTTTCTGAAAATAGTGCCTTTGCGCTGATTAAACAGCTCTTTGGGGCTTTTTTCCCGAGCCTTCTCTTCCGAAATATTTTTTCTGCTTGACCGAACCACCTCTCCGTAGGGCATTTATGTTGGTTCGTTTTAATGTCCCTCCTTCCAAGGTGTTATATGGAAGATTTGAGAAAATCCCTTATACTGAGAGATTGTGTCCTTTTGGATGAACAAAATTGAGGATAATGAGCATGTTTTGCTCCATTGTAAATTCTATGAGGACCTTCGCACTATTTATTTACAGTCTAGCTTGCAATTGCTCGAGGGGCAATCGGATTGTGGTAAAACCCGTAAACTTATTGTAACAAAGAATAGGATTATTATTGACTCGGTTGCGAACTTTCTTTATTATGCTACTAGGAGGAGATTTGCCTTTGACCACTGACCCTTATGTAATTTATGAGGTTTATGCCAATAAAGGTGTTTCAGATAGATAGATAGATAGATAGATAGATAGATAGGGAGATAGATAGATAGATAGGGAGATAGATAGGGAGATAGATAGATAGATAGATAGATAGATAGATAGATAGATAGATAGATAGATAGATAGGGAGATAGATAGATAGATAGGGAGATAGATAGGGAGATAGATAGGGAGATAGATAGGGAGATAGATAGGGAGATAGATAGATAGATAGGGAGATAGATAGGGAGATAGATAGATAGATAGATAGATAGATAGATAGATAGATAGATAGATAGATAGATAGATAGATAGATAGATAGATAGATAGATAGATAGGGAGATTGATAGGGAGATTGATAGGGAGATTGATAGGGAGATAGGGAGATTGATAGGGAGATAGATAGATAGGGAGATAGAGAGATAGAGAGATAGGGAGAGAGATAGGGAGAGAGATAGGGAGAGAGATAGATAGGGAGAGAGATAGGGAGAGAGATAGAGAGATAGGGAGATAGATAGGGAGATAGATAGAGATAGGGAGATAGATAGAGAGATAGATAGAGTGATAGAGAGATAGGGAGAGAGATAGAGAGATAGGGAGAGAGATAGAGAGATAGGGAGAGAGATAGAGAGAGAGAGAGAGAGAGAGAGAGAGAGAGAGAGAGGGAGAGGGAGAGAGGGAGATAGAGAGAGGAGATAGAGAGAGAAGATAGATAAGATAGATTCCCCGCAACTCCTTATTCGTTGAGAAAGTAAGGAGGTCCAGGCCGGTACGAAGTCCCAGTAAGGAAGCGGCCACAGTAGGGTTTTCTGCTTTGGGCCCCCGAAGAGAGTCAGCACTAGTAAGAAATGTTCCAGTACTTTTGTCCCCTGAATTTGAACCATGGTCATTCACGTTTTGCAAACAACATATTTCAGGAAGCCCCATGAAGGCTAATGGTGTGTCTTGCGGGGTTTCCTTTACTGGACAAATAACAACATCTGTCAATCTACGGATTCAAAGCCCCACGATTCCGGCTTCTAACTTTTGCATTACGTCAGGGGTTGTGACTTGTGCCCTGAAGTATTCCGAGCTCTGTTGAGCATCCTCGCGGATCTTTAAGGAAAGGAACCTTTTATTTTCCGGGGCTCTCTCCTTTCCAGGGCTGGACATACGCCATCGACTTCCCTGCCACCTACATGAAAGACAAGAAGTGGAATTCCTGCGTGCGGCGCAGGAGGTGGATTCGGTACCGGAGATACAAATCGCGAGATTGCTGGGCAAAGGTCCCTTCTCTTCTTAAACTTGTATATACATATCACTCAGCAGCAGAGAGGGTATCCTGTGACTTTCTGCTATAACCAAGCAGGCTGAGAGGGTATAACCCTAGGCCGTTCAGCAATGTAGCAACTGGGCGTGATTTCAAATCCTCGCAGTCGATCCTTTTAATACATTTATATAGCTCTTTTGCATCTTCCGGGACAGCCACATACGTTATCTTGTAATCCGTACAACAGTCCCGTAAAGTCTGCTGGCATTATTATTTTCATATTACAGATAGGATGGCTGAGAGAAAGAGAAACAGGGACAGAGCGATTTGCCTACAGCAGGGGTGTCGAAATCAATTGTTACGTGGGCCGGATATGACATAAATGCCACTTGGTTAAGCCAGGCCATGCCTCGCCAGCTCTGAGAGCGTGTGGGGTGGGGGCTGCCTTGGCTGGCTCGCGGACCGGATAAGAGCTCTCAAGGGGCCGGAGCTGACCCGGGGGGCGTATGTTTAACACCCCTCGCTTACAGACCCCTAATATCTTTGCGGCACCGGTGACTTATGAATTCAAAGCTTACTTTTGTAGCCACTAGCAAGCGTGCAATATCGGCTCAAGAAAAATAACAAGGGTTTTCAGAAGGCAGTAAAAAGGGAGGCATTGCTAGGATGTTTGAGTAGGCGATTCCCGGCATGCGGGCAGAGTTGTTTAAGGGAGGTACAGACCTTCAGGGGACTGAGGGTCTTCCGCTTTGAGGCCTATTCTACGGCATGAAGTTTCCAACACGAGAATCTCATCCTGCTTCGCCCCACCTTGTCCTCTTTAGATTCCGTCACAGGAGGATCCCAGACAGCTGCCGGATCCTTTCAATGATCTCTCGGTTGGCGGATGGGAGATCACAGACGAACCCGCAGGGCGGTTGTCTGTCTGGGCCGTCAGTTTGCAAGGAAAGGTGAGGCCGTTTCGCTGCTGGCTTTCTTGTTTGCCGCTCACTTGTCAAGGATCTTGTGTCGGTCTGGATCTCAGAGGGTGGGCGGAAGGTCGCCAACAAGGGCAGAGGTGTGGGGTGGAAATTTGTGTGGATTGACGGGAAGGAATTCCTCCAGTGGGCAGGGAACACTGACTTGGCTGACTCCGAGACCCCTAAAATCGGTATCAGCTCTGTGCATTTTAAAGTTCGTATTTTAAAGATCTGTTCACCATAAAATACATTTTTTCTTCTTCTTCCGTGGGTTGGAACGCGGTTGATTAAGAACATAAACAGAGCCCTGCTGGATTAGACCATTGGTCCATCCAGCCCAGCATCCTGCCTCATACAGAGACCAACCAGTTGCCTTCGACGGTCAGCAAACATGGTATAGAGGCCAAGGCCTTCCCCTGATGCTACTTCCCAGCACTGAGATTCACAGGTTGACTGCCTCTGGACATGGAGGCTTCCTTAAGTCACCATGGTCGGAAGCCATCGATGGATCTCTCCTCCATGAATCTGTCTAACCCCCTTTGAAAGCTATCTCTGCTCACAGCCAACCCTGCCTCCACTGGCAGGGAATTTCACCGTTGAACTACTCGTCGAGTAAAGAAGTTCTTTTGCCAACAGTTTCATTGGGCGGCCCCTGAGTTTTAGTAATATGGGAGAGGAAGAAAAGCCTCTATCTCGACTCCACAATATCACACCACTCATATAATACCAACACAGCCCTCAACCATAATATTGTCTTGCAGGGCCCTGCGGAACTGAGCTAAATCCCGCAGGGCACGGGTCTCACTAGGCAGAGTCCCACCAGGCCCTTTTAACTGGGATGGCAGAAACGGAGCTGGCCTGTGTCTCGTCCTAAGTCAGGGGTGGGGAACCATTTTTCTGCCAAGGGCCATTTGGATATTTATAACATCATTCGCGGGCCATACAAAATTATCAACTTAAAAATTAGCCTACTTATATTTGGTCAAACATTTAGCCAAGAGGCATGGCCAGAGACGGCTCCAAGTGTCTGCCACACAGAGCGACTCACTTTTGAGCTCTGCCTGTCCCTAGCTGGGCCCAAGAGATTCAGGCAGGGCAGCATCCTTCATGAAGGGCCAGATCAAATGATTTCGCTGGCCTTATACGGCCCCCGGGCCTGACGTTCCCCACCCGTCCTAAGTGATGGCTCCCTCCTGTTGCCCCCTTTGAGCCTCCCTGCGAGTGGTCTCTGAATGCTGCCTTCTCTCTCTTCAGCGTGGTGTAGTGGTTAAGAGCGGGGGACTCTAATCCGGAGAACCAGGTTTGATTCCCCACTCCTCCACCTGAGCGGCAGACTCTAATCTGGAGAACTAGGTTGGTTTCCCCACTCCTGCGTATGAAACCTGCTGGGTGACCTTGGGCTAGTCACAGTTCTCTCTGAACTCTCTCAGCCTCACAGGGTGTCTGTTGTGGGGAGGGAAGGTGATTGCAAGCCTGTTTGATTCTCCTTAAAAGGTAGAGAAAGTCGGCATATAAAAACCAACTTTTCTTATTCTTTTCCTTCTCCTCCTCCTTCTCCTTCTTCGTTTCTCTGAAGGTCTGGTACAGAGAGAACGTCTGCCACCAAAATCCCGAAGGCTCTTCATGGTTGTCAGTAGGAACCCCCGGGGAAGTCGTTCAGATCAGCTGCGGGCCGTACGATCTCCTCTGGGCGACTCTTTGGGAAGGGCAGGCGATCGTGAGGGAAGGGGTCGACAGGAGCAACCCTCGAGGTCAGTCCCATTCGGCGTCCGCTTCGCAGGGCTGTGTGGAACCCCGGGGGAGCGTTTTTCAGATTGCCGGCTTTGCCTTCGACAGGGGTCTCATGGACAATTGTGGAGCCGCCAGTCGCCGAGAACGGCATTTCGCATGTCTCCGTGGGCGTGAATGTGGTGTGGGCAGTTACCAAAGACAATAAAGTAAGTGGCTTTGAGCAACGGGGCTGGTCGACTTAACCCCTCCGCCACCATCACCCTGGTCATTTGGCACCTGAGGTTTCTAGTCCTCATGGTTGCGGAGAGGGGGGGGGATTTAAAATGGGGAGGGGCATGGTTCAGGGGTAGAGCATCTGCTTTGCATGCTGAAGGTCCCAAATTCAATCCCTGGCATCCCTAGTGAAAAGGGTCAGGGGACAGGGGATGCAAAAGATCTCTCCCTGAGACCCTGGAGAGCGGCTTCCAGTCCGAGTAGACAATAATCACCTTGATGGACCCAGGCTCTGATTCAGGACAAGGCATCTTCATGTGGCATAAGGTCCTGGCGATGCTACTGGTCTCTTCCCTGTGGCGCCAGATGGTATCTCTCTGCCCTCTCAAGATCGGGTGCCCACCCTGTGCCCTCTTACGCTTCACCCTTCCACGAGCGCCAGTCCTTCTCTCAAAATCCTGACGAGCGGAGCGCAGAAATGTCGACAAACAAAATTCACTTGTAGAAATCTATCCTCTAAAGATGGGCAGCCATGAAGGAGCTAGAAAATATTTTGACGTGTAAGGATGTGTCACTGGCCACCAAGACTAGATTAATTCATGCCATCGTATTCCCTATTACTATGGGTGGGTGTGAAAGCTGGACAGTGGAGAAAGCTGATAGGAAGAAAGTAGATTCCTTTGAAATGTGGTGTTGGAGGAGAGGGTTACGGATCCCGTGGACTGCCAAAAAACCAAATCAGTGGGTTATAGATCAAATCAAGCCTGAACGGACTCTAGGAGCTAAAATGACTAAACTGAGGCTATCGTATTTTGGTCACGTCATGAGACGACAAGAGTCACTGGAAAAGACAGTCATGCTAGGAAAAGTTGAGGGCAGCAGGAGAAGAGGAAGACCCAACAAGAGATGGATGGACTCAATAAAGGAAGCCACAGCCTTCAATTTGCAAGATCTGAGCAAGGCTGTCAAAGATAGGACATTTTGGAGGACTTTCATTCATAGGGTCGCCATGAGTCGGAAGCGACTTGACGGCACTTAACACGCACAAAGATGGGTCAATCGCCACCTCAGACGGCTTTTCGACACAGTTTGGACAATAGGTCTGTCCTTGGATATTAGCCGTAAAAAAATGTACAGGCAGTAATTCTATCGATTATCCTTTGCCTGGGCAAACAATAGGCTTGGGGCTATCCTCATCACATCCTGCTTGCGATTCCCACAAGGGCAGTTTGATTATCTGGGTATTTTTTTTTCCTTATGCAATTTTCAAAACTCTGCTCGAAAGAAACGCTGTATGAACATTCAGGCTGGGAGATGCCGCCAATTTGCCGTAGTCTGAAAAGAGAGACCACCGGTGCTGACCCGTGCGCTCTCTCGTAGGTCTGGTTCAGAAGAGGGGTCAATTCGCACAACCCCTGCGGCACCAGTTGGATCGAGATGGTTGGGGAGATGATGACGGTGAACGTGGGTTTGAATGACCAGGTGAGCGTCCCCGAGGAGCTGTAGGAAGTGGCATAAAAGCCGAGCTGGGGGAATGTAGAACCATAAACGGCCTCCTAACACACCTGGATAGCCCAGGATAGCCCAATCTCGTCTCAGAAGGTAAGTAGGGTTGGCCCTGGTTAGTACTTGGATGGGAGACCACCAAAGGAACTCCAGGACTACTCCGCAGAGGAAGGCAATGGCAAAACCACCTCTGTTCATCTCTTGCCCTGAGCTGGATGACCCAGGCTAGACTGATCTCATCGAAACTCAGAAGCTAAGCAGTGTCAACCCTGGTTAGTACTAGGATGGGGGAAACACCAAGGATGTGCAGGGTTGCAACACAGGGTCGGGCGATGGCCAACCACCTCTGAACATCTCTTGCCTAGAAAACCTGTATGGGGTTGCCATAAGTCAGCTGTGAAATCGGGGTGATGGGCGTGATTCTCCCTTCCTCTCTTCTTGTGGGTTAGTGGTCTTCCTATTTCTTGCTGGAGGCAGATATCCCAAGCGGGGTCTCGGAAGATAAGGGTCCAAGTGACAATGTTCCTACGAAAGAATCCCCTCCACGTTGGAAATCAGCACGTTGTGAGAACTGGCTGCTTAACCCTTGCGGCAGCTGGCCTTTTTGCGTGAGAGGAGCTTAGCGTTCCGGTCAGCCCTTTGTCTCTTTCCCTCGCTTAGGTGTGGGGGATCAGCTGCGAGGACCGGGCGGTTTATTTCCGGCAAGGAGTCACCCCGAGCGAGCTGAGCGGGAAAGCCTGGAAGGCGATTGTTTGCGGCCGAGACACCGATCGCTCTCAGACCGGGAGTTCGACGAGTCTCCTCAGGTACCTGCAAAACGACGGCGAGCAAAGGGTCGCGAGGAGAGCACGTTGGGAAGGATCTGTGTCGCTCGAGAATAGTGGAAAAACCACGACTGTAGTGGTGTGGTGGTCTAGAACCCCCCTGCTATCTTTTGAGGGGGAGTAAGCCAGTACACATGTGTTAGGTGCAAAGACTCTACGCCTCTTTTCCTTCTGCATTCATTCCCAGGGCTCAGTCAATACATGTTGTGTCTCGTTGACTTTTCTGGTGTGTTTGGATCGACTGGCGCTTTCTCCTTAAGTACTTGAAGGGCTGTCATCCAGAGGAGGGTGCCGAGTTGTTTTCTGTTGCCCCAGAATGTCGGACCAGAACCAACGGGTTGAAATTAAATCAGAAGAGTTTCCATCTAGACATTAGGAAGAATTTTCTAACAGTCAGAGCGGTTCCTCGGTGGAACAGGCTTCCTCGGGAGGTGGTGAGCTCTCCTCCCCTGGAGGTTTTTAAGCAGAGGCTAGATGGCCATCTGTCAGCAGTGCTGATTCTGTGACCTTAGGCAGTTCATGAGAGGGAGGGCATCTTGGCCATCTTCAGGGCATAGAGAAAGGGTCACTGGGGGTGTGTTGGGGAGGTAGTTGTGAATTTCCTGCATTGGGCAGGGGGTTGGACTAGATGACCCTGGTGGTCCCTTCCAACTCTATGATTCTATCCTTTCTGCTGCTGTCCTTTTCTAGTTGACAGTTGAGGGTTCCTCTTGTATGATTTCTCTCTCCCGTCTCCCGTCACGCTGACCTTTTGCTTCCCTCGGAGCAGCTGTGCCATTAGTCAGCTTTCTCGGTCGCCTTCCACAGGTTGGAATGTTTGCGAACGTTCCCTGACTCAAAAAAGGGAAAAGGAAGAATAGGCATCTCCATCAAATCCTGTTAGGAACTGGTGCTAGGTCCTAGAAGGGCATAGTGTGCAGCAGTTTTGCTGAAGCTAAGCGGAATGAGTACCCAGCTCGCTGGGGGTAAAGGGAAGATGACTGGGGAAGGTACTGGCAAACCACCCCGCAAACAAAGTCTGCCTAGAAAACGTCGGGATGTGACGTCGCCCCATGGGTCAGGAATGACCCGGTGCTTGCACAGGGGACCTTTACCTTTACCTTTAAGCAGATTCAATTCTCATCCCTGCCTGGTTAAGACCTCCTAGGAATCCTACATAAGCCACCTTGAATTCTAGCATAGAAGGAAGGCCGACTATAAATGTAACTATAAATGTAAGAAGAAGAAGAGGAGGAGGAAGAGGAGTTGGTTTTTATATGCAGACTTTCTCTACCACTTAAGGGAGACTCAAACCGGCTTACAATCCCCTTCCCCTCCCCACAACAGACACCCTGTGAGGTAGGTGGGGCTGAGAGAGTTCGGAGAGAGCTGTGACTTGCCCAAGGTCGGCCAGCTGGCTTCGTGTGCAGGAGCGGGGAAACCAATCCAGTTCTCCAGATTAGCCTCCGCCGCTCATGTGGAGGAGCTGGGAATCGAACCCGGTTCTCCAGATCAGAGTCCGCCGCTCCAAACCACCGCTCTTAACCACCACGCCGCTCTGGCTCTTCCCAGAATCACAGTGGCCTAGAGTCAATATAAGGGTTTCCTTCTTTTTTTCCCCCATCCTTCAAGTGCTGGCTGCTTTTTCACGGATGATATCAAGGAGCAAGGGGGATCTTCCTTCCGGAATGACGGAGATCTTCCGTCCGACACGGAGGCACCCTTGGCCATCGCCAACACTTGCATTCCCGGCCTCGCTGGCAGCGGTGACGGAAACAACGAGGACAGCCAGGCGGCAGACTCCCAGGAAACCCCGGCTGCGGATCCCGCGCCCACCCCTCCTGAAGAAGCCGGCCCCGCTTCAGAAGAAAGCCTCGCAGCCGACCCGGAGGAACCCCCCTCGGATCCGGATTCCCGCCCGGCGGAGTTACAGTGGACCAACATCGACTTGAAGGAAGCCGGCAAGGCCCCCGCGCTGTCCGCCGGCGCCTTGGCGGAGACGTCCAGCCTGTCCTCCTTCGGCACGCTGCCGCCCGGCGTGGAGGATCGTTACGGGACCGACGAGCATCCGCTGTGGGCCTGGGTCTCCGGCGGAGGCTGCCTGGCGGACTCGCACACCTCCCTGAAGTGGTTCGCGATACAGTCAGGTACATGACGATGGCTGTTTAAATTTTCCACTCTGGTTCCGTTTTTCGTTCCATCCCATGCTCTGTCCGGCCTACTTCGCAGGGGGGTTGTGGGGATAAAACGGGCAGGGGAGGAGATCGCGTCCGCCGTCCTGATTTCCGGTGGGATTCCACTCAATAAATAACAGCTTTTTGTCCTAATCGGCGGCTGCTTGCATTTCCACAACTCCTCCAGACGGTTTTGCCACGTTACTTGAATTTTTACCCGCGCGCTCCTCTTTTTCGGCTCTCTAGGCTTATCCTCCGTGGGGCAGTCCCTCTGCCTGTCCATCACCCCAGCGCAAACCGCGGTGTGGCGCAAGCAGATCTTCCAGCAGCTCGCCGAAAGAACCCGGCGGGAATTGGAGAGCTTCCGACACTACGAACAGGCCGTCGAGCAGGTGAAGTGGAGAGGCGGTGCTTTTCTTTTCCGGCTCCCAAAAAAAAGATTGTCTGTCTACATTATATTTCTCTCTCCCTCCCTCCAACGCGGTCATGTAAGGTACATCCCCTTCTCAAGTCGATTTTGCAATTGTAACTCTGGGGACCTAGATACCGTTTGGCACTTTTTCATCGTTTGTAAGAAATGCAAAATGGCCCGCCAGAAATGGATCTGTAGGTATAAGAACATAAGAAAGGCCCTGCTGGATCAGACCAAGGCCCAGCAAGTCCAGCAGTCTGTTCACACAGGGGCTAACCTGGTGCCTCTAGGAAGCCCACAAACACGACGACTGCAGCAGCATTATCCTGCCTGTGCTCCACAGCACCTAATATAATAGGCATGCTCCTCTGATACTAGAGAGAATAGGCATGCAGCATGACTAGTATCCATTCTAACTAATAGCCCTGAATACCCCTCTCCTTCATGAATATGTCCACTCCCCTCTTAAATTCCTCCAAGCTGGCAGCCATCACCACATCCTGGGGCAGGGAGTTCCACAATTTAACTCTGCGTTGTGTGAAAAAATACTTCCTTTTATCTGTTTTGAATCTCTCGCCCTCCAGCTTTAGCAGATGACCCCGTGTTCTAGTATTATGGGAGAGGGAGAAAAGCTTCTCCCTGCCCACTCTCTCCAAACCATGCATAATTTTATAGACCTCTCTCATGTCTCCCCTAAGCCATCTTCTTTCCAAGCTAAACAGCCCTAAGCGTCTTAACCACTCCCCATAGGACAGTTATATAGGGGTATATTCAAAAATGGAGCCCTGATACAAAGCAAGAGCTTGTTAGGTAAGTTGCTAGCAGACGTTGATCCAAATGTGTCCTTGGCGGTTGCAAAATTCTTGTCTGTGGCACTATCTGGTATTACCTTTTTTTAAAAAAATAAATAACTTGTATTCTCATATAGTTAAAATGAGAAATTTGAAAAGAAACGGATTAAAATTAAATCAAAAGAGTTTCCATCTAGACATCAGGAAGAATTTTCTTCAGTGGAACAGGCTTCCTCGGGAGGCGGTGGGCTCTCCTTCCCTGGAGGTTTTTAAGAAGAGGCTAGATGGCCATCTGTCAGCAATGCTGATTCTATGACCTTTGGCAGATCATGAGAGAGAGGGCATCTTGGCCCTCTTCTGGGAATGGAGTAGGAGTCACTGGGGGTGTGTGGGGGAGGTAGTTGTGAAATTCCTGCATTGTGCAGGGGGTTGGACTAGATGACCCTGGTGGTCCCTTCCAACTCTATGATTCTATGATATGATTTTTTTTATTTAGTTGTGAATATGCATACTATTTTTCTTTTTGCTTGTGACCTGTTGGCCTTTGAGCAGTAAATGAAATGAATGAAAGGTGAGGTGGGTCAGACTAAAAGGGATGTTGCCTCCAATCGCATCTGTTCTGTGTCCGAATTCCAAAGGTGCTCGCAGGCTCAAAAAGATTGGGGATGCCTGCATTAGGGATATAACCTTGGGCCCGGATTCTCATGTGTGGCATGGGAAAGAGAGATTGCCCAGAGCCCGAGAACGAGGCTGCTTTCCCCTTTCATGGCTGCTCCGTCTAAAATCCTGTATTGTTTTGTCCTGTTTTTCCTCTTTCCTGCCTCTGTAGTCGGTATGGGTCAAAACGGGCACCCTGCAATGGTGGAGAACCTGGAAGCCGTACAAGTGGATCGACGTCCGGGTGGCCCTGGAGCAGTTCACGGGGAGCGACGGGACCCGCGACAGCATCCTTTTCATCTATTACGTGCAGATGGAGGAGAAGAAAGTATGTTCCTAGGATAGCGCTGCCTCCAGAGACCTTGTGTTGAATTTTCTGCATTGGGATTGTACTATATTTTCTGGGCTTTAGGTGGTTAGTTCTTGTGTGTTCTTCTTTGCTTCAGTGATTCCCCCCCCCCTCGGTTGATCTCGCCCAAGTTTTTAAACAGGGGAATAGAATAGAATAGAATAGAATAGAATAGAATAGAATAGAATAGAATAGAAACAGGGGAAATTGTGGATAATTAAATTGTGGAACTCCCTGCCCCAGGATGTGGTGATGGCTGCCAGCTTGGAGGGCTTTAAGAGGGGAGTGGACATATTCATGGAGGAGAGGGGTATTCATGGCTATTAGTTAGAATGGATACTAGTCATGCTGCATACCTATTCTCTCTAGTATCAGAGGAGCAGGCCTATTATTTTGGGTGCGGTAAAAAATAATTAAACAATACGAATAAATCAACAGCTGTAAAAACACATAAAAGGGGACAATTTTAAAACAGTCCCGCAGATACCCAGCCCCGAGCCATGTAGGGCTTGAAAGGACAAAAACAGACCTGAATTAGGCTTGGGAGTGGCTCAATAGCCAGTGCAATTGCTGTTGTATCGGGGTCTTTGCTCCCGGTAGCTGGCCCCGGTAGATACACCCAGGTTCCATTTTTTTTCTTAATGACCCGATCAGACAGCCCGTGCCCTGTCTTTCCGCAGTATCTCCACGTGTTCCTCAACGAAGTCACCATCTTGGTCCCGATCCTGAACGAGGCCAAGCATTCCTTCGCCCTCTACACCCCGGAAAGGACTAAGCAACGCTGGCCGATCCGACTCGCGGCTGCCACCGAACAGGAAATGCACGATTGGGTGAGTCGCCACATGTCCAGAATTCATCTTTCTATATTGTTTTTTTGCAGGGGAGCGGAGAGGTTAACAGCACCGACTATCCTGTAGGAAAAGATTTTTGTCTTCATTGGGGATTAAAAATCTAAAAAAATTGTTTAATGGAAAAAAATGTTTAATGGAAAAATTGTTTAATGGAAACCTCTTCATTGGGGATTAAAATCTTTAAAAAATTGTTTAATGGAAACCTTTTTGGTGCCAAGTTGGCTTTCCTTGGTGCGGGACTACCGCAGTCCATTGTGGGAGACAGCATGCTTGGGGGACGGTGTATCCTATTTAGCTGACCATAGGTAAATTTCCACAGGGGTAGCTGACTTTTTGTGTTAAGGGCAGTCGGCGGCGTAGCTGTTCTTTCCGCATTTTGGTTAAAACGCATTACATGACAAAACCCACACGTACACACAGAAGCCGTTGGGAAGAATCAGAACTTTGTGCACCTTCGGGCAAATAACGTACATATGAAACCTTTTGGATATAATCTGAGCACGTTGCCAAACGGTTGGCGGTAAGGAAATGCACTGAGACGAGACCCATTTGGGAGCTGCGAGTGAATCTCGTCTCCCCGCCTTGTCTTCGAAGATCAGGAAATCATAGAATCATAGAGTTGGAAGGGACCACCAGGGTCATCTAGTCCACCCCCCTGCACAATGCAGGAAATTCACAACTACCTCCCCCACACACACCCCCAGTGACCCCTACTCCATGCCCTGAAGATGGCCAAGATGCCCTCCCTTCTCATGAACTGCCTAAGATCATAGAATCAGCATTGCTGACAGATGGCCATCTAGCCTCCACTTCAAAACCTCCAGGGAAGGAGAGCTCACCACCTCCCGAGGAAGCCTGTTCCACCGAGGAACCGCTCTAATGGTTAGAAAGTTCTTCCTAATGTCTAGACGGAAACTCTTTGGATTTAATTTCAACCTGTTGGTTCTGGTCCGACCTTCTGGGGCAACAGAAAACAACTCGGCACCTGCCTTTACATGACAGCCCTTCAGGTAGTTGACGATGGTTATCATATCCCCTCTCCCCCTCCCTCGTTTCTAAACCTCTCCTCGATTTGTGTGTGTGTCCCCCCCCCCCCAGCTGGCTCTACTGAGCATATCCTGTTGTGAAAGCCGGCGGATCCAGGGCCCTCCGTCTCCTCAAGCCATTTGGTCGGTGACCTGCAAGGGAGACCTGTTCGTCAGCGAGCCGACGCCCGACCTGGAGTCCACGGCACAGCCATTGCCGTGCGACCAGATGTAAGAAGCCTGCCCTGTTCTTTCTCCCTTTGTTTCGAGGGTCTCCGTATGGCACGAAATGGCGGCAGAATAGCATACGTTATGCCAATTTTCGGCGTGGCTATCCAAGGAGGGAGGATTCATCCCTTTCAGGGGCTCCAGGGGCTGTGGCTCAGAGGAAGAGCCTCTGCTTTGCATGCAGAAAGTCCCAGGCTCAATCCCCGGCATCTCCAGTTAAAAGGACTAGGCAAGTAGGTGATGGGAAAGACCCCTGCCTGAGACCCTGGAGAGCCGCTGCCGGTCTGAGTAGACAATACTGACCTTGATGCAGCAATGGTTTGATTCAGGATAAGAAGAGCCCTGCCAACCTGCAGTTTTTATATTAAGAACTATTCTCTGTATTTTTCTGAAGAAGCGCCTTATTCTACATGGGCACTTCCGTTGCTTGTTGAAAAGCCTTAAGGCAATTAATCTGACATATCGAATGTTTTGGCCGTTGGCTTTGTCTCCCGGGGGAATGTTTAGCCGATTCTCTTCTCTCCGTAGGTTCTGGCGGCAGATCGGAGGACATCTCCGTGTGATTGAATCCAACAGCCATGGAATAGTGTGGGGCGTGGGGTACGACCACACAGCCTGGGTCTATACCGGAGGATACGGCGGTGGTTTCTTTTCAGGTTACTGATTTTATTTCCCCCCGGTGCTAGAAGAAGAAGAGTTGTTTTTTATATGCCGACTTTCTTTACCACTTAAGGGAGACTCAAACCGGCTTACAATCACCTTCCCTTCCCCTCCCCACAACAGACACCCTGTGAGGTCGGTGGGGCTGAGAGAGTGTGACTAGCGCAAGGTCACCCAGCTGGCTTCGTGTGGAGGAGTGGGGAAACAAATCCAGTTCACCAGATTAGCCTCCGCCACTCACGTGGGAATCAAACTTGGTTCTCCAGATCAGAGTCCACCACTCCAAACCACCACTCGTAACCACTACACCCCCTGGCCATTGAGCATTCTGGTTGCTTTGCGGTGACAAAATCTAGTGGCTCCCAAAAGTGCTTAAAGTGGGACCTCCTGATAAATTTACTGTACCTTTCATGAGCCAGCGGCTCAAATATCCCAGCTTAGCCTGAGCTCGTCAGATCTCAGAAGCTAAGCAGGGTCGGTCCTGGGTAGTCCTTGGATGGGGGACCACCAAGGAAGTCCAGGGTCGCTACGCAGAGGCAGGCAATGGCCAAACCACCTCTGTTTGTCTCTTGCCTTGACCTGGATGGCCCAGACTAGCCCAATCTTGTCAGATCTTAGAACAGGGCTGCACTAAAATTGAAATTATTCAGGAGGATGCTACGGCGCTGTTTACTGTTGGCTTTACTGCGTTATTTTCTAATTTCCCCAATCCGGGTTTTGCAT
Source organism: Euleptes europaea (assembly GCF_029931775.1). NCBI lineage: Eukaryota > Metazoa > Chordata > Lepidosauria > Squamata > Sphaerodactylidae > Euleptes > Euleptes europaea. Next base: position 12,981,958 of record NC_079332.1, read on the forward strand.
TTCTTACATCTTGCCCTGTGGCCGTCGCATCATTTCCTAACTTTGGAAACCCGTCTTATTACAACTTTTATCATATGCCTTCCTCTGTTCCTGTTTTATTGCGAAATGGTTCAATCCGCCCCCAGTCTCGGCGAGAAAGGCGGGCGATAAATAAAACGCTTTACCGGTGGCCAATGGACAGCCTGGGGGAGGAAAACCAAAGGAGCGAAATAATTTAAAACTTCCCACAAAGTCGGCAATGGTGTAGGGAAGACAGATGAATGAGCGGTTTGGGTTTTGCAGGCTTGGCAGACGGCGGTGATAACGTTCACGCCCAGTCGGATGCGAAGAACGTCTATATTTACGAGAACCAGCGATGGAATCCCGTTACGGGGTACAGCAGCAGGTGAGAGATGCTGGGAGACAAAAATCAAATTTATTAACATGGTCAACTGACCAACCGCATGCCAACACATCAAAATTTCCAGACTCAGTAGTTTTGCACCGCAGAATCACAGGCTGCCCGTACAAATAAAGGTGTACGATCAATGAAGACAACCTCCTGGTTAAAATTATCACCTTAAAATTGACAAAATTGTAAAATATTTTAACCATCATTCTCTAATAAAGTTCTGCGTATTTGAATAGGAACAGCGCAGAACTTGGCAGTTTGGAGCGTAAGCGGAGGGTCTTCTCCTAATAGGAGCTTCTTTGCCAATAGCTCAACTGACTTCAGGGAATTTACCAAGCAGGGGGGAAATAAGCTGTGAACTTACTTCGTGGTAGAATGGGCAACGTATCAGCGCGTGTTCAATGGTTTCAGTGTCCCCTGTCCCACACGGACATAACCTCTCTGATCTAGGGATCTTCTTGTATTTCCCTTCTAAAACAGCCAATGGTAGGGCCTGGCATCTGGCAAGGGTAAAGGCCTTCCTATAATTAATACATTAATTATAATGTATTATATATGTATTATAATTAAGACAGTCATGCTAGGAAAAGTGGAGGGCAGCAGGAAAAGAGGAAGACCCAACAAGAGATGGATTGACTCAATAAAGGAAGCCACAGCCTTCAATTTGCAAGATCTGAGCAAGGCTGTCAAAGATAGGACATTTTGGAGGACTTTCATTCATAGGGTCGCCATGAGTTGGAAGCAACTTGACGGCACTTAACACACACAAATCTCCCCAACGAGAGATAACACTGACATAAAACTTTGAACACAAGACAGTGAAGAAAAGCGATTTACGAAATTCCGTTTGAGGGACAGCAAAGCCGATTCACACATGTTTTTCCCAGGTGTACCCTTCCAGTTTTTTAATGGACACCTAAAAATGTCACCCGCCAACAACCCACGGACGTTAGCAAACCTGAATTGTACGGGTACACAGAGAGAAGCTCCGAGATCAAGCGTAGAGCCCTGGACGAGTGCAAAGTTGCGCAGGGAAATATTCTTTGCTTCGCCCGGGGTCCCGTTTTAAACCTCGCTCGAGTCCAGCTAGCGGGAACGGCGCTGCCGTTTTCAGCGGCCGTGTCTCAGACAGCTCTGAGGGTCTTACAATCTGCCGGTTTTCAGGGGGCTGCCGACCGATCGGTACATGTGGAGCGACGCGTCCGGCCTGCAGGAGTGCACGAAGGCGAACACCAAGCCCCCGTCGCCGCAGTGGTCGTGGGTAAGTTGACCCCCATCTCGATGGAAGTTTCTCTTGTTGCAAGGGCACCTTTGACACCTTCTGGTTAGCTGGGCTAAGATTCCCCCGCTGGCTTTTGGCTGAGTGATTTTTAGCGATCCTCTTCGGGTGTCACACCTCAGGTGTCGTACAGCAAAGAATAAGAATATGTCCTCTGCTTTGGTTGTCAGCGGGCTAGCGTTATTTCCGTTCATCACCTCTACAGACGTATGTCTCAGTAGTCCCTTTTTCGGATATCATCTACAGTCCGCAAAGGGAACAGCCTGGATGGCCTCCCCCTTGCGTTCGAGACCTCTGGGAATCCACCCAAATCTGAGCGAGTGTTTTCTATAGGCGAGAATCGATGATATTTGGTGGGATGTTTGGTGGTCGCCGATCTCCGGAGAGGCAGCCTCCTTCTTTGGAGGTTTGTAAGTAGAGGCTAGATGGCCATCTGACAGCGAGGTGGGGGCCGTCTAAGGGGTGCCCCACCAGATGTCCTTGGCCCTGGCAGCTGCCTCGCCTTACCGTATGCTGGCGCTGGCCCTGCGATACAGGTCACCGTTTCTAACTGAATGGGAATTATGATAACATCAGAGGTGTGGTTTTTCAGTATGGCTGAAGGAATGTTCTGTTGGGTGCCATCCAGCGCCCTGGGTGATGTACACGAGAAGAAACAAAGCCCTATTCTCTCTCCCTCTCCTAAAAAATGCATTCCTTTCTACAATCCAGGTATCCGACTGGTCCATCGATTTTAGCGTTTCGGGAGGCACTGATCGTGAAGGCTGGCAGTACGCGGCCGACTTTCCGGCGTAAGAACTCCCCCTTTTGATCCTTTTAGCGGCCCGGGTGGCACAGTTCACCCCTCTCTGGGTCCGGAATGAAGGGTGACCTGTTACTCTCAAGTGACCCAACCCGAGTACAGCCTGTTAGGAATGACCCCAGCATGTGTGCATGTAAAGTGCCGTCAAGTCGCAGCCGAATTATGGTGACCCCTTTTGGGGTTTTCATGGCAAGAGATGGTTTGCCAGTGCCTTCCTCTCCATAGCAACCCTGGTATTCCTAGGTGGCCTCCCATCCAAATACTAACCAGGACTGACCCTGCTTAGCTTCTGAGATCTGACGAGATCAGGCTAGCCTGGGACATCCAGGTCAGGGCTGACCGCAGCATAGTGAAGGCTCATTCAAAGCACCGGAGTGTCTTCTTATCAGGAAAGGCGAAAGAGTTTGGGACTTTGCAGTTTAGAACAAAAGGGGGGCCGTGAGAGAAGCCTATAAAATACATGCATGGTGCAGAGGAGATGTGGAAAGAGACGCGCTCCATCCCAGATTGCCTTGATAGGTTATTTTCTAACCCATGGGTCCCCAACGTGGTACCCGCAGGTGCCACAATGCCCACCAACACCTTTTCTGGGCAGGGCCAGGTGGGCCTTTTGCCTAGCATGGCTTCTGATTGGCCATGGGAGATTTGACTGGCTGTGCGCATTTTTTTCAAAAAATTGCTTCAGCAGTAGCTGCCTCCACAGCACAAGACTATTCACTATCTAGTTCATCCTAGTTCAAGCCCCCTTGGTCTACATTCCTTCCGGCAATTAGACATCATTACTGTGTTTTAAATAGTAACAAATAGCAGCAGATCCAATCCTGGGAACTGGAATCCGGCAACCTACTGGTTGAACCACAATTAAACCAACTCACCCTTTGACATAGAGGGGCAAGAAAGCCGCGTGGGTTGACAGTGAGTGGTGTTGCCATAGGATCGTTCAGGAATTTCCTTGAAAGGGAGCGTCTTAAAACTCATGTCTCCCTTCCTGGGCAGGTCTTACCATGGACACAAAACGATGAAGGACTTTGTGCGGCGGAGGCGATGGGCCAGGTAAAAGCTCGCGGCGTTTCAGAACGACTCTGGGCACGCTTCAAGAATATTGCTCTTTTCTTCCTTTGCGCGTCAGTCCCTAACCCATTCCCCCCTTTAAAAAAATTGATTCTGTTCCAGTGACAGCTTCGCCACTCCTAGCTTCTTTACTGGGGGGTAGTGGAAGTTATGATGGGCTGACGCATGAGTGAGCCCCAACTCTCATGAGAATATGGGGAAGGGGCTTCTGGCATGCGTATGCAAACCAGTCTCCAAGCCCCTCTTGGAAGCTGGCCCTATAAAGTTGGCGTAGCTTCCCCACCATGACAGAGATACTAATCTTTGCTCCGGGTCCCAAAAAGCATAAGAAAAGGATGCCGGAATCACTTCTGCTCTTCTCTCTTTCTTCTCGCCCATAGGAAATGTAAAATTGTCACCAGCGGGCCTTGGCTGGAAGTCCCTCCCATAGCCTTATGGGACGTCTCCATCATTCCAGAGTTGCCCGGCACCGAACAAGAATGCGTTGCTCTCTGGGCCATTAGCGACAAGGGGGATGTGCTCTGCCGACTGAACGTCACTCCTCTGAACCCAGCGGTAAGTCTCTGCGTGTGGGTTTCTGTTTTGTCCCTGCCTTGGTTTGTATCTGTAATGAGCCTCAAGGTTGACCATCATGCTATTTTGAATCCGTGTGCATCCTCCTTGGGTCTCTCTCCTCCTCCTAAAATCCTCACAAACTCACTTCCCAGATTAACTGGGACAGGGGGGAATCGTTTAGTCCCTTATGAACCCAAATTCAGTTTTCAGCCACTCCGGAGACCCCCTTGGTTTTCTTGGTGGCTCTGGATTGGGATTACCAAAGCTCTGAAGTAGGCCTAGAACCACATAAATAATTCCAAATGAAGCAGAAAAGCTACATTCAAGTCCGTTGGTACGTTAGACCAACAAGATTTTCGGGATCAAACTTTCAAGCGTCAAAGCTCCCTTTGTCCGTGTTATCAGACAAATGGATCTTTGACTCTTGAGAGCTTAGACCCAAAAAAATCTTGTCGGTCTCTCAAGTACTACTGGATCTGATCTTGATGCTTCTACTGCAGTCACGACAAACAGCAGTTTTTTTCAGACCAGGAACTCTTTCATCACATCTTCTCGTGCAAGGGGTGCGCATGAGTCCGAGGATAACCCAAACTCGTTCTCGTCACGAACGAATCGGAGCGAGTTTGTTTGCTTCAGATCTCCAGCCGTAGTTTTTGTTGTCTTGGTGACTGCTTTGCCCACTTTATGAAAAGCTCAGTGGGTGCCAAGCAAAGTAGTGGTGGTCACCGTGATGCCCACGGTTGCGACATCGGGGGACCCTGCCCTATAGGGTTGTAATTTACGGTTCTAGCTGCTATATTATGTGATCTTTTAGCTCTGACTCTAATAAGAGCTGCTTGACAGACACGGGTGGTTCTCCAGTGTTTTTGCCTCTGCCAGAATGATGAGGATCCCACAGGGTTTGTAAATGACATAGGCTCTCCATAACTAGGGTTCTTCTTGGCTGCACGTGGGGACCGACCAGCCGTTCATCTCAGTATCCATCGGAGGGTTCTACCAGGTCTGGGCCGTTGCTCGAGATGGCTCTGTGTTCTACCGTGGTTCCGTCTCGCCGCAGAAACCAGAAGGTACGGCTGTGTTAGACGGCCGTGTTGATTTTTGTTCCTGTGCTCTAAGAAATAAGTGCCCAGCTATGTGTTATGTTGGAGACTGACTTCTTTTAAACTGTTGCTTTTCAGAAAGGAGGGTATATGATAGGTTCAGGCTGTGTCTCCAGGCAGAGAGGGTGTTAACCCTTCCCCCAAACACAGCCCATTCACTTGGGGAAAGTCTCACTGCCCTCTTAAACTGTTGTTCGTCTTGGTAGGAAAAAAGACAGATACCAGAGGTATTACCTGTTCCTTGCATTGGTTAAGGGTAGCTTGTGAGAGGTGATATCTCCTGGAGAAAAAGCCCTCTCTGGTGAGGGCTGCTTCCGGATCCAAATCATGGATCTAAAATCATGGAATCTTCTTTTTTTTTTAATGCATATTTCTTGCAGGGGATTGCTGGTACCATATTCGCGCTCCTCCAAAGCAGAAAATAAAACAGGTTTCTGTCGGACGGACCGCCGTGTTCGTGGTGGATAAAAATGGTGAGGGTTTTTCACTCCCGTTCGCTTTCTTCATCCCGGGGGCCAGTGAGGTTTGTGGACAATGTTAAACAAAAGAAGGGAGTGCAGATATGCGAGAGAGTTGTCTTAAAGCAGGAGTGTCAAACATAAGGCCTGCGGGCTGGATCTGGCCCTTCAAGAGCGCTTATCCAGCCAGCGAGCCATCCGAGGCATGGCCCGGCCAAGTGACATTTATGTCATAGCTGCCCCTCAGAACAACTGAGTTTGACACCCCTGTCTTAAAGCTTCCAAAGAGTTAAAGAAGTGGGACTGATAGCGCCGCTGTAATATTATCATTTATAGGTAATCTGTGGTATCGTCAGGGAATCACACCGAACTATCCACAGGGATCCAGCTGGGAACACATTTCGAACAATGTCCGGAAAGTTTCCGTCGGGCCTTTGGACCAGGTTTGAATTCCGCCTCAGTTTCTCATTCGATGGTGTCTGGATAAAATCCATCCGTTTAGTAAAGTTTTTTTGTTACCCATTTCACTTTTCCCCTTTAAATGTCAGGTACCGACTGGCGGGGAGGGGAATTAATGGGAAACCAAAGCCATTGCCTTGACACACCTTCCCTGTGAAGTTCTTAATTGTTACTGAGGACGTTGTTTTGAACGAAAAAGAAACGATCATGGGTAATAATTGGCGGATCGCACTTTAAATTCATTTTGTGCAGGATCTGACATGGATTCAGGCTGGGGGTAGATCTGGTGGTTATTCTTCTGCGATGCACATGTAAACCCTTCTGCCTCAGTTCAGAGGAGGTTTTGGAGGGGACCTTTTTCACTTTTCCTAGTAGAAAAGAAGCCAAGTTTCCCCAGATTTTCTTCTTTAAAGACACTTCGTGCTTACCGTAAGAAGTTCTGCCCAGCGTGAACGTTAGAGCGTCGTGTGTTGTAATTGCACACGGTTCTCTCCCCTCCCCTACCTTGTCTGTATGTGTGCATGGCTGCCATTCATACGTGAACAAACGGTGCACATGGACTAAAAAACCTGCCATATGCAGCCCACATTCATGAATATCTGCACATGGGATATGTATCAATTCCTGCAGAGACCGTCTCTCTTCTGCACAGGCATTTTGGTAGTGTCGGACACCGTCCTCTCTTAAATTTTGTAGGGGGAGGATAGGGCAGCACTTAAGAACATAAGAGCCCTGCTGGATCAGACCAGTGAGGGTCCGTCTAGTCTAGCCTCCCGTCTTACACACTGGCCAACCAGTTCCTCTGGAGGGCCAACAACCAGGGCAGAGAGGCCGAAGCCTTCCCCTGATGTTGCATCCTGACACTGGGATTCAGAGGTTGACTGCCTCTCAATGTGGAGGTTCCCTTTAGTCACCATGGCTAGCAGCCACTGATAGATCTCTCCTCCATGAATCTGTGTAGTCCCCTTTTAAAGCCATCTGTGCCCATCCTGCAGCAGCTAATTCCAGATTGTAATTACTTGGAGACTGTTTCGGGATGAAGCTGCCTTACTTTCGCATGCAGGACCCGTGCTACAGCCACTCTCCTGGTGTCTCTGCCCTGTAGGTCTGGGTGATAGCTGACAAAGTCCAGGGGAGTCACAGCCTGAGTTGCGGGACCGTCTGTCACCGGACCGGAGTCCAACCGATGGAGCCGAAAGGGCAGTCCTGGGACTACGGCATTGGGGTGAGTGACTCTGAATCCTGAATTGCTCCAAAGGTGAAATCCAACAATTCTGGTTCTACCTTAAGATTGGGCCACTTCCCAATATTTTGAAAGAGGCCGGTTTGCTAGTCGTAGTTAATAAACCTCCAAATACAATGTGGAACGGTAACGCCTGCCTCTGACTTCACCCTGGACTTTTCCCACCTTGTATTTCCAGGGTATCATTTATTGATTGGATTCATTTGCACCCCTTCTTTCTCCCCAATTGGGACCCTCAAGCAGCTTACATCATTCTCCACTCCTCCATTTCATCCTCACAACATCCCTGTGAGGGAGGTTAGGCTGAGAGTGTGACTTGCCCAAGGGCACCCAGCGAGTTCCCGTGGCACGAGCGGGGATTCGAACCCGCATCTCCCAGATACTAGTCTGGCACTTTTAACCAGTAAACCACACTGGCTCTTAGTCTTTCGTAGGCTGTTACATCCTCCCTGTGACTTTTGAACCGTACATTTAAACCCTCTCTCCTATGCCTGGCTTCTAGGGAGGATGGGACCACATTACTGTCAGGGGGAACGCTACTGAAATCTCCAAAAGGATATCCCAGGAAACCGTGGTGGAGCCTTTGGTTGAACCCAACGATTCCGAAGCCGGAGGGAATGAAGAAAGAGGAGACCCTCCTCAGTCCACGCTCTTGGTGGATGAAGACCCAGGGGTGGACAGAAATGCCGTTCATTGTTAACGGGCCTCCGTTCGAGAGAGACTGGCCGCAGCGCAAACCCCCCCTCTTACCTTCCTTCATCTCTGCCCACCCCAGACAATGTAAAGGTGCGGTGGAGCTGTGCGGCACACCCGTCTGAACGCTTCGTGCTTGCGCGAGGAGGGAAGGATGAGAAATCGCTGCAACTTGCGAATGACAATATGATCGGCCGGGGGTTGCGGCTGGATGCGGCATCTTTTGTTTCGGTGGCACTCCAGAGCGTGATGAGCCATTGCGAGAGTTTGGGGGTTACGTAGCCCCACGGCTCTGGACGGGTGAGGTTGCAGCTGCATTGTTCGCAGAACTGGAATTTTTCCGAAGTAGGGGAAGCCCTTTAATTTATTCTCGTAGTAATACTTATTACTTGCAGCACTGCCAGACAACATGCACACAATCAGTCTCCGTAAATTAAGCCTCTGAATGCAACCTGCTGTAGAAGTTGAAACTCGAATGTGAATTGGGGCCTCGTGGACACTGTGATTTAGATACCCTTTCCTATAGCATTTGGACATTGGAAGAAACCACGGTTGGTTGGTTGGTTGGTTGGTTAGTTGGCGGGACAGGAGTTAGCCATGGAAGCCGTTTGACCTGTGAGCTCCCTACCCCTTCTCTTTGTTCACCACAATAAGACGGAACACTTCCTGGTTTTGAACAAACCACAGTTTGCACCTTCCAAACCTTAGCAAGGTTATCATCCATTCATTTAAATTTCAGAGGCTCGCCATGTTGGTGTGCAGTAGAACAGCTAGATTCGAGTCCGATTTCACCTTAAAGATTTTTGGGGTAGGTGCTTTTGAGTGTGGTGAAGGGAGCTTTGACTCTTGAAAGCTCATACCCAAAAATCTTGTTGCTACTGGACGAATCTAGCTGTTCATTTATTTAAGACCTTTTTTAAAAAAATCTGCCTTTTCTAAAATATGTTCGAGGCGACTAATGCTATTAGAAATCCAATTTGAAGCACTGAAACTGCACCTTAAAACAATCCAAATGAATCACATAAGCATTGTTTGAAACAGTTGGCAAAAGCCCACAGCTACAGCGACTAAAATAACCAGGATTGCTGTCCGAGAAGCAAACGGGGTTAGAAATGCAAAATAGCACCAGACAATGCCGGTGGATAAAAACGGGTTAACAAAGCAACAAAATCCGATTTCGCAAATCGTATAACTGAGGGAAAAGCTGAACTTGAAACGAGTGTGGCGCCAAAACACCAGGCCAGGTTGTGCCAGACAAATGTCTCAGGGGCCACCACCATGAAGTCCCTTTCTAGGTGCCCAAAACAGGGCCTCTGAGAAAGATCTCAGGAACAAATTGCAGTTTGCTACAATCCCGGCAGTCTTGGTGCAGCCGGGGGAAAAAGGGGAACCTCATGATGTTTGAGGCCCCGTGCTTCCTGTCTCGTTCTCGTCCTGATCCCATCACGGCTCTCCGGCACACCCTACGCTGCTATGAATGATGATACCACTAAATTTTACGGGATCGGAGGGTTCTGTTCAGTGGAAACACCCGTCCCTCACAGGAATAATCCCCCAACCCTCGAACCAGTTGATGAATTCTGTGAAAATCACCGCTGCTACTGGGCCGCGTTCCCCCCCCCCACTCAATAATATCCATTAGCCCTTTCCTAAAATAGTAACTACACTGGAAAATTGTGTCCGAACGGCCTGGGGTCTTCCACACCAGTCAATAGCCGACGGGCCCCATGCATTAGAAATCTCCCACAAGCCTACCCTCCTTCTAGCGATCCCAGATCATCTTTTTACTTCCTGGCAGGGGAAGGTAGAAACAGCCGCTACTTCGGCCACCTGATCTCTGACGTTTCCTTCCCCAGTGTGCGTGTCGGTAAAGAATGGGGCGGGGGGACTTCTGTACAGTGCTCTCCCGGCCTGTCTTGTTGCTAACCACAAACTCGCACTCTCTGAAAATTGTGAAAGTCTGGAGTAGCGTGTACATTTTGTTACCTCTTTGTAGTATATACAGATGCCATAACTCAAAACCACTGTCCTACCTTTTGAGTTTCGGCACCCGTAACCGGCCGGCGTGGCTAAAACTCAAGATACGGGATGTGTTACGGTCAGTAACACAGTGCAGACTTCTTCCAGATTGCACTTTGAAATGAAGACTTTCGGGGAGAAAGGAAAGGTTTCACGTCCGGGGGTCGATTCCTGAGAATAAAGATGTGTTGTGTTTTAAGGCTGGGGGGGTGGCGTTTGGAGTTGAGGCAGAGGGACGCTCTAACTTGAGCAAAAATGGAAAACAGGGGAAGTCAAGCCCAAGGAATAGTATGCAGTAAGGAAAGGGAGAAGCGGGCAGCCTTTGATCGTCCGCGCCCGCCGGTGCGCCGTTTAAAAACCAGATGGGTGTTCCATGCGAGGTGGGTAACCACATGGGGGAATCCTGCCCGCATCCCTGGATAGGCCTAGTTTTCAGTTGCCACCCGCCCAGCCTGATCGTTCCACGAAGGAGACAGGCGTTACGTCCACAAGACCGGTAGATTGAACCTAAGAGCCGAGCGGCTGGGTCGAAGGGCCGGTCCCGAACCTCCGCCACCTGGGTTTGCCACTTTGTGGGGGTTTGCATTCTTCTTTTCCTCCTGAATTATCGTATTTGGGTTTATTTTTGGGGGGGGGTTACAATACAAAATGAAGTAGCGTTGTGGCATGACCTAGGGTAACTACCTTTCGAAGTCGATCTGTTCACATCTGCATGTCCCGTTCTGGAACCTGTGTGTGTGTTTATGTGCGATTTTGATGCCAAGCAAAAACAAAGATTATTGTTCGGAAGAGAAGAACAACATTTTTGTGTGTGTTCTTTCCTTGTTCAGAAGTGAGGAACAAAGGTTTTTTGTGCGTGTTCTTTTCAAGCGGTTTTTCGAAGAAGGGGGGTTGTTTTTTGTACCTCTCCTCCCCCCTCCCAAACCGGTTTTATCCTCCCAACGACCTTGTGAGGTAGGTCACGCTGCAAGTGGGCGATCGGCCCAAGATCCCCGAGCAATTTTCCACAGCGCTGCGGGGAATCAAACCGGGGCCTGGCACTCCGACCACTACACAACGCTGTCTCCCATCACATGAGGTTTCGGTCATCAGAGGTCCTCTGGGCAGGTGACAGCTGATAAATCCCGTTCATGAGTCCCAATTAATCGCTATGGGGAAGTGTTGAAATTAGCCTGGTTCCCAGTAACCTGGTTAGGCATCCTGACTGGGATGGCCCAGGCCAGCCCAATCTTGTCAGATCTTGGAAGCTAAGCAGGGTTGACCTTAGTACTTGGATGGGAGACCATCAAGGAATTCTAGTTTCAGGGGGGTAGCCAAGTTAGTCTGCAGTAGGAGCTAGATTCGAACCCAGCAGCACCTTAGAGACCAACAAGATTTTGGGGGTATGAGCTTTCAAGGGTCAAAGCTCCCTTGGTGTAGTGGTTAAAAGCGGTGGTTTGGAGCGGTGGACTCTGATCTGCAGACCCAGGTTTGATTCCCCACTCCTCCACATGAGCGGTGGAGGTTAATCTGGTGGACTAGATTTGTTTCCCCACCCCTACACACGAAGCCAGCTGGGTGACCTTGAGCTAGTCACACTCTCTCAGCCCCACCTACTTCACAGGGTGTCTGTTGTGGGAAAGGGGAGGCAACTCTAAGCCGGATTGATTCTCCCTTAAGTGGTAAAGTCGGCATATAAAAACCAACTCTTCTTTGTCTGGGTCGCTACGCTGGGGCAGGCAACGGCAAACCACCTCTGAGCATCTCTTGCCTTAAAAACCCTACAGGGTCACCGTAGGTTGGCCGTGACTTAACAGCACTTTACACACAACCCTGTTAGGTAGTTTAGGTTGCGCGAGAGCGTCTACAGTCCACGGTCAACCTCCGGGGCAGAGTGGGAGGGGATTCGAACCTGGGTCTCCCAGTCCCTAGTCCAATCCGCTAACCACTACACCACCATTCAGTTGAATTCCAGATTAAGCACTGGAGCAAGCACTCACATAGTTTTTCCCCACCAGAGAGCGACGCACCCTTCTGCATTTCAGGATTCGAATCAAGGGCGTCGCCCCCGACACTCGCGTCTCCATTTCTGCCTCTTGGCAGCCACCTCCACCCTAAATAAAGCCAAGTCCCTTGGCTTCGGCGTTCAGAAAACAAATTTTTCCACTGCCGGCTAACGCTTTCCTTATTTCCTATCAAAACATGCACAGCTCCCCTGGGACAAGCTGGCTCGTCGGTTGCCCCGAAACCTTACAAGGCTTTCCCCCCCTCCTTAGTTGTGATTCACACATTCCAAGGTTTTTGGCAGCGAGGGGAGCTGTTTCAGTTTGCAGCGAATGCACCCTGGGTGAACCACGGAGATTGGGAGTGGCGTAAAATTGAACTTCTGCGACTCGGCCCTCGGGGGTAGAATTTCAGCCTCGAAACGCCGCCAGTCCTTAAGCGTTTCAGCAACCGCCGGGGCAACGCTACAGGAAGCGGCACTTTGATCTAGGACCCCATCTCTTTCCAATCCCTCTTCCTGGCATACGTGGGTCAAACACCCTGTAGAATCATAGAGCTGGAAGGGACCACCAGGGTCATCTAGTCCAACCCCCTGCACAATGCAGGAAATTCACAACTCCCTCACACACCCAGAAGATGGCCAAGGTGCCCTCCTTCTCATCATCTGCCTAAGGTCATAGAATCAGCCTTGCTGACAGATGGCCACCTAACCTCTACTTAAAAACCTCCAAGGAAGGAGAGCTCACCACCTCTTGAGGAAGCCTGTTCCACTGTGGAAAAGCTGTGTTAGAAAATTCTTCCTAATGTCTAGATGGAAACTCTTCTGATTTAATTTCAACCCGTTGGTTCTGGTCCGACCTTCTGGAGCAACAGAAAACAACTCAGCCCCCTCCTCTATATGACAGCCCTTCAAGTACTTGAAGATGAAATTGGCAGCTTGATGTGCAACTCAACAACTTCCGCACACTACCCCAGCAGGGGTATCCTCGGGCCAGTCCCTCCCTCTCAGCTCTAACCTACCTCACAGGGGTCTGGCCACCACACCTCAAAAAGGATATTGGAGCACTTGAGAAGGTGCAGGAAAGAGCAACAAAAATGATCAGGGGACTAGAGCAACTGCCCTATGAGGAGCAGTTGAAACGCTTAGGGCTGTTTGGCTTGGAAAGGGGATGGTTAAGGGGAGACATGATAGAGGTCTATAAGAGGATGCATGGTGTGAAGAGAGTGGACAGGGAGAAACTTTTCTCCCTCTCATAATACCAGAACGCGGGGTCATCTGCATCATGGTTAGTATCCATTTTGACTAGTAGCCATGGATACCCCTCTCCTCCATGAACATGTCCACTCCTCTCTTCAAGCCTTCCAAGTTGGCAGCCATCCCCACATTGCAGAGGTCATTGCAGAGGTTGAAAAAGTACAGGTGAGGGCAACCAAGATGATGTTGGTGGTGAAGCACACGGCAGATGCTCTCTGAGGTGGCTTGGAAAAATTAAGTAGGGGCAGGAAGAATTAAGTGGGGCTCATCCATTCGAAAATATTTACAAATCACGAAACAATCCTCTTTTCTGAAATGGTCCAAAAACTAAATTTAGGCGGGACAAATATAGTCCCACACGCTGACTGCCGTGGCTCAATGGTAGAGCATCTGCTTGACATGCAGAAGGTCCCAGGTTCAATCCCTGGCATCTCCAGTTAAAGGGACTAGTTAGGCAAGTAGGTGATGGGAAAGACCTCTGCCTGAGACCCTGGAGAGCCGCTGGTGGTCTGAGTAGACAATACTGACTTCAATGGACCAAGGGTCTGATTCAGTATAAGGCAGCTTCATGTGTTCCTGTGTACGTTATTTATACCCCACTGTTCTCCCCAATGAAGACCCAAAGTGGTTTACGTGGTTCTCTTCGCCTCTGTTGTATCCTCACAACAACCCTGCGAGGTAGGATTGGTTGAGAGGGTGTGATCGGCCCTGAGGTCCCCCAGCAAGTTTCTGTGGTAGAGTGGGGATTCGAACCTGGGCCTCCCTAGTCTGACACTCTAACGCTATACCGCACGGCTATGGTGAACAGCTCTTTGTCCAACCGGCCAATGGGGTGGATTCTACTTGCTCCATTGACTGGTATGAAGAACTGGAAAGTGTTTGCAGTGGGAAGAACTACTCTCCGGCACCCCACCACACCTACAATTCCCATGCAACAGCTGTGATCACAGCTAAGCGTGGTGAGCCAGTGTGGTGTAGTGGTTAAGAGCGATGGACTCTGATCTGGAGAACCGGGTTTGATTCCCCACTCCTCCACATGAGCGGTGGACGCGAATCAGGTGAACCGGGTTGGTTTCCCCACTCCTCCACACTAAGCCAGCTGGGTGACCTGGGGCTAGTCACAGCTCTCTCAGCCTCACCTACCTCACTGAGTGTTGTGAGGAAGGGAAGGTGATTGTAAGCCAGTTTGATTCTTCCTTAGAGAAAGTCGGCATATAAAAACCAACTCTTCTTCTAACGGTCCTTTCAGTATCTACTTATTTTTGAATCACCACTGATTTCATCCCAAAATTATGTCTACTACATTATACTCAGCCACACTAACAACAACCACTGTGCCGATAAAAACAAGAAGGCGCATCCTTTTCCTCCCCCTTTTGCACAACTGACTTTGTATTAAATATTTTAATATATTAATTCTTTCTTTTTTTAAAAAAACGTACTAATAAAAAGCATTCAAAAAGAAAACGGTGGCAGGATGGAGAGAGGGATATCCTAATGGCAGAACAACAGGATACGTTTAAGAAAAGGAACAGATGAAGGAACAGGGAAACCCTTCGTCTGGTAGGGGATTCCGAGGATCTTGCAGCCAGACAATGGTGCACAAGACACTTGAGGGCATTAACGTAGGCAGAGAGGCGTTTGTATTTTGAAACGGGAGTTGTTTTGGTTTTCTGAACACTCTGTTCAGATCAGTCTCGTTCAGGTTTTAAGCAAGTGTTCAGGTTTGGGGTAGCCGAAGAGTACAAAGTCCGCTTCGTAAAGCTTGTACAGCTGCTGCCTCCATGCCACGGGGATTTTGGCAAACCAGTCTTCCTGCCAGCTACTGGCTGTCCTGTTCCGATAGCTGGGAGGGAAGCGGAGGAGACGATCCACCTTGAGAAGCTGCAGCAGGTGAGCTGCATCTTCATCCAAGGTCTCCAGCTTGCCGATAAAGTCATACTCCATTTGGCACGGGTGGCAGAGGCGGTACACTTGCCTCCAGTGCTCGTTGAAAGGGGCCAGCTTCTCCGTCCGAGGGTCCAGTAAATACTGGATGAAATCTGAAAAAGAAACCTTGAGGCCCGCTTCGAAGGCCTCGCCAACCGAGGTAGGAACACTGGTGTGATTGGAGTAGAGCTTCAGCATCGGGATAGCGAACCGGCGGTAGAACTCCTCGTTCTCCAGCTCGAATTTGCTGCGGAAGGCCGAGATGAGCCGGACGAAGGGGTCGCGGACAAAGAGGAACTTGGTATATTTCTTCAGCTTGATCTTCATGAGGTGGCGGGAGAACTTGCCGTAGCGGCGCCAAAATTTGTTGAAGGTGAAGTGAGTGCTGGAGTTGTGGACGTGCTCGCGGGGGATATCCAAGGGGTCGACGTAAGGGACACCCTGGTCCATTAAGCTCTCGCTCAGCACAATCATCACCCGCTTCCAGTTGGTGCATGCCACTTTGGGGACGTAGCAATAAATGACGCCATGACGGTCGTCGACTATCAGGTGGTTCAGCTCGTAGTTGGGAATGTCCTCAAACGAGCGGTACTTGGTCGGGAAGGCAAAGCTGGAATTGGCACAGAATTCCCTCAGAGTCTTCCTTCTCTCGGCCTGTATCTTCTCTTGGTCCAGCATCGTTCGGGCATCACGAGTAGACCAGTCATAACCTCTCACATTCTCCTCCAAGTTGTTGACAACAGGCCGGCTCGAAGCCTGCAAAGGCGGTTGCTCCGTTTTCCGGTTGACACGGTCCCTCAGTTCAGAAGTCAGGAGTTTCTCTAAAAACTCATCGACGTCCGACAGAGAGCCTCGGCCGTCATCCTTAACAACAGTAGGAAGCACCCCATGATGCCTGGAGAAGGATGTGTGTAGGTAGAAGTGAGCCGTTCCCACGTTATCCCAGTACACGATAATCAGCAGGATCATGAAAACAGAGCCCACCACCACCGAAAGACGGAACAGCCGCGCTTTGGTCATCCTGGTCAGCAGTTTCAGAGGTTACTTTCCGCTCAGTTCACCTCCGGCTCGAGGGGAAACATCTGAAACACAGCATGGTGCTTCGTGGGTGGTCTGGATCCTGCAAGGATATCAAAAGGAAAATGAAATGGCTTTTTCCCCCCACACACAAAATAGACAGAGGACAGCGTGGGCAGAAATCGTCCTTTCAAACTGAACCTCCAACATGAACATATGAATCCGCCTAATGCCAAATCGAGAGTCAGCATGGTGTGGTGGTTATGGTGTCGGACTAGGGCCCGGGAAACCCAGGTTCAAATCCCCACTCGCGCCATGGAAGCTTGCTGGGTGACCTCAGCTCCAACCATGGTTCGTATTTGGATGTGAGACCTCTAAGGAATACCATGGATGTGGAGGCAGGCAATGGCAAACCACCTCCCAATGTCTCTTGCCTTGAAAACCCAACAAACACATCAGCCGTACAGACTTTGGCTAGATTCGAACCGGACCACCGGAGAGAGCCACTTCTGACTTCCTTTTCCTTTCCTTTTATCCCTTAAAAGCTCTTTGATCCATTGATATATATCTAGTGTTTGAGGGATATAAGGACTGAAACGAATCTTGCCACTGACAATGTAGCCTTGGGATCCCTATTGCTTAGTAGAAAAGGCATTATGTCAGACACAGAGGCATTAGATTTGTATGTTAAAAGGGGGGAGATATAATGTGATCGAAGTTCCTCGTAAAAGCGGCATTGCTTCCGACTTCCGGCGTGATACTGCAGGACGCCCAAGGACACGTGCTTCGTTAACTGATTTTATTTTTCCTTGTTTTAGCGTTTAATTGGCTTTTAACGAGGGCTCCTATTTGTCTCTTTTTATCTGCCAAGGCCTGTTTTAAGTTTATTTAAGCCTTTATCTTCGTTTTGCTGTTTTATTGGCTCCGTTTCTGATTGTGAGACTATAGACGCTTAAGGCTCGTTTCACATTCAGAGTTTTTAACCTTGCTTTATTTTACTTCTACTCCCCTTTTCTCCCTTTCTTTGGACCCTTTCCCCATTTTAATATTTTCATTCCCGGCTTGACGGCCGTGTCCAGCCGGAGCTCCGACAAAGAATTCTAATTTTATTCTTCTATTTGCATTTTACAGCCCAATCTTATCCTGCTTTGGACTGTTTTATCAGTCTGCTACAAGCTACAAGGCTTGAAAACCCTACAGGGTCGCCATAAGTCGAGGGTCTGATTCAGGATAATGCAGCTTCATATATGTGTATTCATGTGCTGGGAGCCAGTGTGATGTAGTGTTAAGAGCAGTGGTTTGGAGCGGAGGAGTCTGATCTGGAGAACCGGGTTTCATCCCCCACTCCTCCACATGAGTGGCGGCTAATCTGGTGAACTGGATTTGTTTCCCCACTCCTACACAAAGCCAGCTGGGTGACCTTGGGCAAGTCACAGCTCTGTTAGAGCTCTCTCAGCCCCACCTACCTCGGAGGGTGTCTGATGTGGGGAGGGGAAGGGAAGGTGATTGTGAGCCGGTTTGAGTCTCCCTTAAATGGTGGAGAAAGTCGGCATATAAAAACCAACTTTCTTATTCTTATTCTTCTTCAAATCAAATGTTGGGAGGGGAAGGGAAGGTGATTGTAAGCTGGTTTGAGTCCCTTAAGTGGTAGAGAAAGTTGGCATATAAAAACCAACTCTTCTTCTTCTTCTTCCCAATATTAGAGAGAGAAATGTGCAAAAGACAGAATTGCCTACTCAGGCTGACAGCGGCTCTCCAGGGTCTCAAGAGGACCCTGGGAGTGGGTCCGATGTCACTACCTGGTCCTTTGAACCGGAGGTGCCGGGGATTGAACCTGGGACCTTCGGCTTGCCAAGCAGATGCTCTGCCACTGAGCCACGGCCCCCTCCTGTAAAGGGAGAAAATTAACACCGCAATCCTAAACAGACTGACAGCCTGCGCTCAGAAGAGAGTCACTCTGTGTAAGAAAGTAACATAAGTAAAGGGGCTTGATATACTAAGTCATAAACAGTACATTTTATGTGGCTGACGCATTAAAATAAATGTAAGTCCGATAAGAAAGTATGATATGGCCATCTGTCAGCAATGCTGATTCTATGAACTTGGGCAGTTCATGGGAGGGGGGCATCCTGGCCATCTTCTGGGCACTGGGGGTGTGTGGGGGAGGGAGCTGTGAGTTTCCTGCATTGTGCGGGGGGTTGGACTAGATGACCCTGGTGGTCCCTTTCAACTCTATATTTCATTTTCCCTCCAAATTTCCACCTCCCCACCCTTTCCCCCCATGGCTTCAAAATGCACATCTCCAAACATGGAAGATCAGCCCGCAGGATGAGACGCCGAGGAAGAATTACACCTGCGTGGAGCAATTTTGAAGCGGATCGCAGTGTGCAATCAAGCCCTACGGAAAACGGGCAGGCATTTTCGTTCTGCATTTGCGCATACACCTCACGGGCCATTTCACACCTTATGCAGCCACCAAACATAAGAGTTGTTCTTTTTAAACAAGGTGTGACAATCACAATGGGCCGTTGGCGGGTGTCCAGGTATAACAATGAGTTTGCATGCATACCTCATTGGGTTTGGCCTTTCTGGGGGGTGCATTCCCAACCGAGTCACAAGTCAGAACACCGCGTTCTGGTGTTCTGTGCCCCCTCGGTGCGCACAGGCCCGATTCAGATCGCGACCTTCCTTCCCACGCCCTGAAAAAAGATCCTGGAAGCCATGTTTGCCTGGAGGGAAAACTTGACACGCACGTGTAAATTGCACCAAGGGGGCTGCTTTGGGTCGGGGGAAATGGCATCTGGGGAAGGACGGAGCCCGCGCTCTCCCTGGGCCACAGTCCTGATCGGGGAGGGGCCGTGGCTCAGTGGTAGAGCCTCTGCTTGGCCTGCAGAAGGTCCCAGGTTCAATCCCCGGCATCTCCAGTTAAAGGGACCAGGCAAGGAGGTGATGTGAAAGACCTCCGCCTGAGACCCTGGAGAGCCGCTGCCGGTCTGAGGAGACAATACTAACTTTGAAAAACCAAGGGTCTGAGTCAGTGTAAGGCTGCTTCATGTGTGTCGCTGGTTACTCTGCCTTTTTCGGGTTGCGATGCTGTCATACCCCGGGCGTTGCCTCAACAACTTCCTCAGTTTCTGCTTTTCATTTCCTCGGAATAACAGCCCGCAACGGCCTGCCGCCAACCTAGCTTTGCAACCCCCCTGCCAAAAGCCTTGCATTTGGTGCAAGAAATAATTCTGGAATGCACTTTCTTTTGCACATACCCCCAGAAGAATTTTCTAACAGTGCGGTTCCTCAGTGGAACGGGCTTCCTCGGGAGGTGGGGAGCGCTCCTTCCCTGGAGGCTTTGAAGCAGAGGCTAGAGGGCCATCTGTCAGCAAGGCTGATTCTTTGACCTTTGGCAGATCGTGAGAGGGAGGGCATCTTGGACATCTTGCGGGCATGGAGTAAGGGCCACTGGGGGTGTGGGGGGAGGTAATTGTGAATGCCCTGCACTGTGCAGGGGGTTGGACTAGATGACCCTGGTGGTCCCTTCCAACTCTATGATTCTAGAAGAAGAGTTGGTTTTTATATGCCGACTTTCTCTACCACTTAAGGAAGAATCAAACTGACTTACAATCACCTTCCCTTCCCCTCCCCACAACCGACACCCTGTAAGGTAGGTTGGGGCTCAGAGAATTGTGACTAGCCCAAGGTCACCCAGCTGGCTACATGTCTAGGAGTGGGAAAGCCAACCCGGTTCTCCAGATCAGCGTCCGCCGCTCATGTGGAGGAGCAGGGAATCAAACCAGGTTCTCCAGATCAGAGTGCACTGCTCCAAACCACCACTCTTCACCACTACACCACGCTGGCGACTGAGGGCTTGTTTTCACTGGGGGGGGGGGGCATTGAGAGCTGACTGACACTTGAATGGTCATGCAAAAGACCTCAGCCTGGGACCTAGTATCCATTTTGACTAGTAGCCTTGAATGCCCCTCTCCTCCATGAACATGTCCACTCCCCTCTTCCAGCCTTCCAAGTTGGCAACCATCACCACATCCTGGGGCAGGGAGTCCCACAGTTTATGCGCTGTGTTTGTTGTTTTAGGCCCGGTCCTTCCTCGGAGGCCGAAGCTGTTCCAGCTCCAAGATTGCCGAGCTGCCCCTCGCCCAAATAAAATAAAAAGGGAAGCATTTCTCCCACCCCGCCAGGCCAGAAAGCGGCCCATGCCCCCCTAGCCCGGCGCCCAAGCTCCGATGCCATCGCCATGGCAACGACATCTCTCCCACACACCTGCTTCTCAAGTGGTACCTGCCCTACCTCAAGCACCTACCCAGCCCACTCCAGTCTGTTCCTGTGTTCCAAAGTATCCCAAGCTGGAAGGTGCACAAAATCTAGTCTTTTTCCACTTGCGAATGCGGACTTCCAAATTTTACCAGAGCCGAGGGTCTTTTTCCCAGATCACCATGAACGCATGAAGCTGCTTTATACTGAATCAGACCCCTGGTCCATCAAAGTCAGTATTGTCTGCTCAGACCGGAAGCGGCTCTCCAGGGTCTCAGGCAGACGTCTTTCACATCACCTACCTGCCTGGTCATTTTAACTGGAAATGCCGGGGATTGAACCTGGGAACTTCTGCATGCCAAGCAGAGGCTCTACCACGAAGCCATGGCCCCTCTCCATGGCTCTCTAGCGTCACAGGGGTCTTTCCCATCACCTCCTTGCCTAGTGCCTTCAACTGGAGATGCTGGAGATTGAACCTGGGACCTTCTGCATTCCAAGCAGAGGCTCTACCACGGAGCCATGGCCCCTCTCCATGGCTCTCCAGCGTCGCAGGGGTCTTTCCCATCACCTACTCGCCTGGTCCCTTTAACTGGAGATGCCGAGGATTGAACCTGGGACCCTTCTGCATGCCAAGCAGAGGCTCTACCACGGAACCACGGCCCCTCTCAATGGTTCTCCAGCGTCACAGGGGTCTTTCCCATCACCTCCTGGTCTTTCCCATCACCTCCCATCACCTCCTTGCCTGGTCCCTTTAACTGGAGAGGCCGAGGATTGAACCTGGGACCCTTCTGCACGCCAAGCAGAGGCTCTACCACGGAGCCACGGCCCCTCCCCTCAAAAAGCTCGGTCCAGGGATCTGGCCATCCCTGTCCGAAGCAACTTCTGGCCTAAAGGGACAGGTCACGAATCTCCCAGAGCCACAGCGGTGAGATGGATCCTTCCCAAAAAAGCAAATGGCTCTTTAGATGCCGTGGGGGGGGGGGCACAAGAGACGACCCCCCCCCGTTTTGCGACCCTCCAAGCCGCCGCCCCCCTCTCCCACCGCGGCCATCGCTCCTCGCCCGCTCCGTCCGCGCGCACCGGACATTCCCCGGGCGCCCCGCGGCGGCGGCGTGCGGGCCGAGCGGGGAGCCCTCGGGGGAATGTCCGGTGGGGCGTCCGGGCATCCCGCGGAGGGGCGATCGGGAGCCGCGCGGGTGGGGAGGTCGGGAGCGCGCGCC
Source organism: Euleptes europaea (assembly GCF_029931775.1). Lineage (NCBI taxonomy): Eukaryota > Metazoa > Chordata > Lepidosauria > Squamata > Sphaerodactylidae > Euleptes > Euleptes europaea. Next base: position 13,003,695 of record NC_079332.1, read on the forward strand.
CCGGTCCCCCCCCCCCCCCGAGGCATCCAGGTGGGAGGCTGGAGCGCAGCCCCGGGATGCTCGCCGGTCCCCATTGCGCACGGAGGGGCGCGCTCGGGGCGGCTGGTCCCCCTCGCCCTCGGGGGTGGGGGGCTCTCCCCCCCTCCCCGCCCCAGCCCGGCTCCCCCTCCTCACCTCCTGCCCGGGGCTGCTCGACGGGCGGCGGAGGCGCTTCCCCGACAAGGAGCCCGCCAGCGGCTCCTCCTCCGGCCGCTCCTGCGCCGCCCCTTCTCGCGAGAAAGGCCGGCCTGCGGAGGGTGGGGGGCCCGCCACGCAGCCGGGGACGGGGGGGGTCGATGCCGGGTTCCCAACCTCCCGGTGGGGCCTGGTGATCTCCCGGTGGGGGCTGGAGATCTCCCGGAACGCCGGCGGGGGCTGCAGGCTGCGGGGGTGCGTCCCGCTGGGAGGGGATGCGCGCTTGGGCGAGGGGGGAGCCGGCGGCGGTCGAGCTGGAGGGCGAGAGATTCAAAGCAGGTGAAAAGGAAGCATTTTTTTTCACACCACGCGACAACTCCGTCCTGGACATAAGAGCATAAGGGAAACCAGGCTTGGCCGCACCACGGTCCATCCAGCCCAGCGGTCTGTTCACACAGGGGCCGACCGGGGGCCTCTAGGAAGCCCCTCTCCCGTAATGCTCCCATAATACTAGAATGCGGGGTCCTCGGCTGAAGGTGGAGGGCGAGAGATTCAAAACAGATAAAAGAAAGTCTTTTTTCACACAACGCAGAGTTCAATTGTGGAACTCCCTGCTCCAGGATGTGGGGATGGCGGCCAGCTTGGAGGGCTTTAAGAGGGGAGTGGACATATCCATGGAGAAAAGTTAGAACGGATACTAGTCATGCTGCATGCCTACTCTCTCTAGTATCAGAGGAGCAGGCCTATTATTTTGGGTGCGGTGGAACCCAGGCAGGATAAATGCTGCTGCAGTCGTCTTCTTTGTGGGCTTCCTGGAGGCACCTGGTTGGCCGCTGTGTGGACAGACTGCTGGACTTGATGGGCCTGGATCGGATCCAGCAGGGCCTTTCTTATGTTGTTATGCTCCTCAGGCTCCACGCACCGGATCTTCAGGAATTTCCCGACCTGGAGTTGGCAACCCTAGAGAGGGGACCAGAGTTAGGGTTCCCGGCTCCAGGTTGGGAAAGACCTGGAGGTTTGGGGGGCGGAGCCTGAGGAGGGGAGGGACTTCGATGCTGTTGAGTCCGATTGCCAAAGGGGCCGTTTTCTGCAGGGGGACTGATCTCTGTCGGCTGGAGATCAGTTATAATAGTGGGAGATCTCCAGCTGGTACCTGGAGGTTGGCAGCCCTAACCAGAGTCCTGCGGTTGGGTTGATTCTCATGCCCGCAGCAGGCAAAGTGACCCATGTCTATGATACGATTGGGGTTTGGGGAAGGGAGGAATCACAGTGGGGTATAATGCCGAAGTGTCCACCCTCTGAAGCATCTGTTCCCGCCAGAGGAACTGACCTCTGTCATCTGTTGCAATTATTATTCAATTATTATTATTATTATTAGAAGAAGAACAGGAGGAGGAGGAGGAGGAGTTGGTTTTTATATGCCGACTTTCTCTAGCACTTAAGGCAGAATCAAACCGGCTTACAATCGCCTTCCCCTCCCCACAAAAGACACCCTGTGAGGTAGGTGGGGCTGAGAGAGCTGTGACTAGCCCAAGGTCACCCAGCTGGCTTCGTGTGGAGGAGTGGGGAAACCAACCCGGTTCACCAGATTGGCGTCTGCTGCTCATGTGGAAGAGTGGGGAATCAAACCCGGTTCTCCAGATCAGACTCAACCGCTCCAAATCACCGCTCTTAACCACTACACCACGCTGGCTCTTAGACTTATAGCCAGCCCTCCCCAGCAAAAGCTGGGCTCAGGGCGGCTCACACAGTAATATAAATAAATGATAAAACACAATCAAAGATCTCCCATTTCCCCCTGCTTCGAAACCCATTGGAGACCCTCTCCTGCTCATCCCCAGCTGCCCACGTTCCTTCTCTCCCTCCGCCGCCCCGCCCGGCCAGAATGATCTCACCCTTTGCCAAAAAAAGGGAAAAGGGTTTTGCAAACCAAATATATATATATATATATATATCTGACTGGAGACACATCAGCAGTTCGGGCCAGGACAGCGGAGAACCTGGAGACGGTCCATCGGAGATGAAGGGCTCTTCTGTTGTGCCTCATTCACCCGCTGATCTTTCTCTTCACCCTGCTAAGATCCAACCCCCCCCCCTCAAAAATGCTGCTTTCTACTGAGAAAAAAAGTACAGTTTCTTTCTGACAGCTCCCCATGCCCACCCGGCAGCTCTTTCACGCTTCTGAATCCTTGCTAACCCAAAGAAAGGTTCTGCCACCACCACCCCACCCGGGAGCTGGCTTTCCCCTCTTGGCTTCGGCACCCCAGAGAGAAGGAGAAGGTTGGTATAATGCCGTAGTGTCCACCCTCTGAAGCATCTGTTCCCGCCAGAGGAACTGACCTCTGTCATCTGTTGCAATTAATTAATTTATTATTATTATTGTTATTATTATTATTATTATTATTAGAAGAAGAAGAAGAAGAAGAAGAGTTGGTTTTTATATGCCGACTTTCTCTAGCACTTAAGGCAGAATCAAACCGGCTTACAATCGCCTTCCCTTCCCCACCACAGACACCCTGTGAGGTTGGTGGGGCTGAGAGAACTGTGACCAGCCCAAGGTCCCCCCCCCCCTCGTGTGGAGGAGCGGGGAAACCAACCCGGTTCGCCAGATCAGCCTCCGCCGCTCATGTGGAGGAGTGGGGGATTACATCCGGTTCTCCAGATTGGAGTCCATCGCTCCAAACCACCGCTCTTAACCACTACGTTACCCGCCCAGCAAGCATCAGGCCAGATGATCCAAGAGAGAGAATCCAAGTGGGTTAAGTCAAACGAAGCCACATTTATTATAGGAAAACGCGTCTGTGCAGTTAGGAAACAAAGGCGATCGCCAGCTGAGCGTCTCACGGGCATATATCAAAATCCTGGCCCCCGAGTACATAACCATATAAAGTCACCATCGTGTTGCTGCTTCGGCCTAGGCTTAAAGCAGGGGTCTCCGACGGCAGGCAACGCATTCCCCATCCTGGACCCAGGGGAAAAGAAAGCCCGGGAAAGTGCAAATGGTTTTGGGAGAGGGTCGCGGCATCTTCATTTGACCGCTAAGGCCGCCTTTGGTACGACTGGCTCGTTCCTTTCCTCTGCCTGATCCCCAGAAGCTAAAATGCTTTTTGGCAAAGTAGGAGCCTCTTGCCGGAAGGAGAGGGGAAAAAAATCTCTCCCGTCTTCCCTCCTTTATTTAGTCTCCTTTATTTAGTCTTCGGTAGATTTCTCAGTTTGGCGCCCGGATGCTGTTTCTCTGCAGGCCCTGAGTGCGAAAGAAGACAAACTTCTGATCAGGTTCTTGAATGCTATTCGCCTCACCTCAAGCACGGTGGAGAGAAAGAGCTTTTTCCTCCTCTGCCACCATCCTAGGTTTCAAGTTCCTGGGCGGACGAAAGAAAAACATTTCTTCACACAACACAAGATGCAGGGTCAACTAGGAGGAGGCAAATAGATCTGTAGTGGATGAATCTATCAGTGGCTATTGGCCATGATGGCTCGGTGGAACCTCCATGCTCAGAGGCAGTGTACCTTATAAACACCAATTGCCCAGGAGAAGCCTATTGTCTTTTCTGTCCAGCTCGTGGGCTTCCCAGAGACACCTGGTTGGCCACTGAGAGGAACAGGATGCTGGACTAGATAGTCTGGGTTTTTTCTTAAAGTTCTTTTTATTTTTACCTTCAGCGAGCCTCCAGGTACAGAGGCCGTCTACCTCTGAGTGTCAGATGCCGGAGATTGACGGTCACGCCCTGGTTGTAAAGTAACAGGAGGTCGGTGGCTAGTCAAGACAGAGCGCTGGACTTTGCTCTGACCCAGCCACAAGATGACCTGTCTAGTTTATATATATATATATATATATATATACATATATATATACATATATATATATATATATATATATACACACACACACACATACACACACATACATACATATACATACACACACACACACACACACACACACACACACATATATATATATATATATATATATATATATATATACATTTTATTAAATTTTTATAACACACAACAAAACAATACAATAATAAAAAATTACAATAAAAAGAAAAAACAAAATATTAAAAAAAATACACAAGAGTATCTTTATATACTAATTATTACTTTCATATTTATCAAACCATTGAATTCAAAAAGGGGGTATGACCTGTCTAGTGAAGAACTATTCCCAAAATCCGCGAGAAAATATTTGGAAATGGAGAATCCCATGAGTCAGAGAGGAAAAAATGGAAAGCACGCGACTTAAGCAGCACGGGAAACCGGTCCCACAGAAAACTGGCCAAAGAAAATCCTGGCTGGAAACACTATATTCCAATGCGTACAGGATATGCAGGTTCCAGAGAGTTCAAGTCATGTAAAGTAGCAAATCCCACATCGTCCTCGTTGCCTTACAATTATTTACAATTATTCCTGGGCATATCAGGATCGGGAGGCTGTCTGCAAAAGCCGCCTCTCCGAGAATATCCTTCTGGCCAGAGGCCAGAAGTAGAAACTGATTCAGATTGCTGCCAGCGGCACGTTACAATATGTAATTTGGCATATGGCTGTTAAAATATTGACGGTCCCCCTGCTGGACTGGGCCGGGGGTCCGTCTAGTCCAGCATCCTGTCTCGCACGGTGGCCAACCAATTCCTCTGGAGGGCCCGCAACAGGGCATAGAAGCTAAGGCCTTCACAAGAACATCCCTGCTGGATCAGAGCAGTGGTCCGTCTAGTCCAGCATCCTGTTGCTCACGGCGGCCAACCAATTGCCCCGGAAAGGACAACGAGCAGAGCGTAGAGACCAAGGCCTCCGATGTTGCCTCCTAGCACAGAGATTCGGAAGTTGACTGCCTCTGGATGTGGAGGTTCCCTTTAGTCACCGTGGCTGGTAGCCCCTGATGGCTCTCTCCTCCAGAAGCAACCGAATTCCCCTTTTGAAGCCATTGCTACACCCAGCAGCAGTGAGTTCCACCGCTGAATGACTCATTGAGTAATCAGGTGGAGATGTTCCTTGATAGGAGAACCACTCAACGTTCATCTGGTGCCCTCAAAAAGGGAGAGACCCAAGCCAATCCTTTCCCCCCCCCCCGTGAAGTCACAGCTGACTTATGGCAACCCAGTAGGGTTTTCAAGGCAAGAGGCGTTCAGAGGTGGTTTGGCCACTGCCTGCCTCTGCGTAGCGACCCTAGATTCCCATGGTGGTCTCCCATCTAAACACTAACCAAGGCCAACACCCGGCGCAGCTTCTGAGATCTGGCGAGACTGGGCTAGCCTGATCCCCATCCAGATCAGGGCAGACACAAGCAGAGATGGTTTGCCATAGAATCATAGAGTTGGAAGGGACCACCAGGGTCATCTAGTCCAACCCCCTGCACAATGCAGGAGATTCACTACTACCCCCCCACACCCCAGTGACCCCTACTGTATGCCCAGAAGATGGCCAAGATGCCCTCCCTCTCATGATCTGTCTAAGGTCACAGAATCAGCGTTGCTGACAGGTGGCCATCTAGCCTCTGCTTCAAAACCTCCAGGGGAGGAGAGCTCACCACCTCCCGAGGAAGCCTGTTCCACTGAGGAACCGCTCCAACTGTTAGAAAGTTCTTCCTAATGTCTAGACGGAAACTCTTTGGGTCTAATTTCAACCCGTTGGTTCTGGTCCGACCTTCTGGGGCAACAGAAGACAACTCGGCACCCTCCTCTATATGACAGCCCTTCAAGTCCTTGAAGGTGGTTATCATGTCCCCTCTCAGTCTTCTCCTCCCCAGGCTAAACTCCTTCAACCTTTCCTCATCGGACTTGGTCTCCCACCCAAGTACCAACCAGCGCCGACCCTGCTTAGCTTCCAAGTTCAGACGAGACCGGGCCGGCCTGGGCGATCCAGGGCAGGGCGGGCCAACCCATAAGGTTGCTTAAGCAGGTGGACCCAAGCTGACCACGGAACCGACCCGCAGAAGCCGGGCGTCTCGAGGGGGTCGGTTTTGACGGGGCCGCGACTGACCTTTGACTCTCTTTTGTAGAACCTGGCCTCGGGCTTCCCCCGAGTTACTCTGCTGCACCGTGCTGGGGGCCGTGCCGCCGACAGCCAGAACCTGCAGCGGGTTTTCTTCTGCAAAGTAACAGAGAGAAAGAGAGAGAGAGATGTTGGCCCTCCCTGGGTCACTGGAAGTCAGCTGCAACTCAATGGCCTTTTCCTCCACCACGAGGAAATGGAAGAGCTCGATGTTACTTCAGACGATGTCATAGCATCCTAGAGTTGGAAGGGACCACCAGGGGTCATCTAGTCCAACCCCCTGCACAATGCAGGAAATTCCAAACCACCTTCTCCCCACACTCCCAGAACATGGCCAAGGTGCCCTCCCTCTCATGATCTTTGGTTTGAGAGTTAAGGAGCTGGCAAGAAGCCTTGCATAGAGTCAGTCTGGGACCAGCTGGGGTTGCCAACGCCGGCTTGGGAAATGGGTGGAGATTCGGGGGTGGAGCTGGGGGTGGGCAGGGCTGGGGGAGGGGAGGGACCTCAGCCCCAGAGTCCCGTGGTGTAGCGGTTAAGAGCGGTGGTTTGGAGTGGTGGACTCTGATCTGGAGAACCGGGTTTGATTCCCCACCCCTCCACATGAGCGGCGGAGGCTAATCTGGCGAACCGGATTGGTTTCCCCACTCCTGCACACGAAGCCAGCTGGGTGACCTTGGGCTAGTCACCGCTCTCTCAGCCTCACCTACCTGACAGGGTGTCTGTTGTGGGGAGGGAAAGGCAATTGTAAGCAATTTGATTCTTGCTTAAGTGGTAGAGAAGAAGATGTCCTCCTCCTCCTCCTCCTTCCCTGCCCCACTCCAGAAACAGTAGACAGCCTGAGATGTTCCATCCACCTTCCCGGGAATATTTGGCCGGCAAAGGGGGTTCGAATCAGCCACTGTACAGCTAGGGAGATTCTGCCCGATAACATCCTACCTGTTTGTTGGCCGGTGGGTAATTTGATTTTCGCAGCAGCAGACAGAAGGTGGGTCATGTTGCCCGAGACGACATCGAGAGACTGGGAAAGCTTGGTTTCGGCTGGCCGGCTTTCGGAGGCGTGGTCCGTGTGGCTGGACGGACTTCGATGCTTGACTCGAGAGCCCTGCAAGACATCCCCCCTCCCCCCGGGGCTACTGTTAATTCAGACGTGAACGCATGAAGCTGCCTTCTACTGACTCAGAACCTGGGTCCATCAAGGATGGTGTTATCAACGCAAACTGCCAGCGTCTCCTTCACATCACCGACGACCCGATCCCTTTAACCTGGGGCCTTCTGCGTGCCAAGCAGATACCAGGGATTGAACCTGGGGCCTTCTGCATGCCAAGCAGATGCTCTACTGCTGAGCCATGGCCTTTCACCAGAGCACAAGTCTTGAATCATAGAGTTGGAAGGGACCACCAGGGTCATCTTGTCCAACCCCCTGCACAATGCAGGAAACTCACAACTACCTCCCCCACACACACACACCCAGGGACCAGAAGATGGCCAAGATGCCCCCCCTCCCATGAACTGCCCAAGCTCATAGAATCAGCATTGCTGACAGATGGCCATCTAGCCTCTTCTTAAAAACCTCCAGGGACAGAGAGCTCACCACCTCCCGAGGAAGCCTGTTCCACTGAGGAGCCGCTCTAACTGCTAGAAAATTCTTCTTAATGTCTAGATGGAAACTCTTCTGATTTAATTTCAACCCATTGGTTCTGGTCCAACCTTCTGGGGCAACAGAAAACAACTCAGCACCATCCTCTACATGACAGCCCTTCAAGTACTTGAAGATGGTTGTCAGATCCCCCCTCAGTCTTCTCCTTTTCAGGCTAAACATCCCCAGCTCCTTCAACCTTTCCTCATAGGACTTGATCTCCAGACCCCTCACCATCTTGGTTGCCCTCCTCTGGACACTTTCCAGCTTATCTACATCTTTCTTAAATTGCGGTGCCCAGAACTGAACACCGTACTCTAGCTGAGGTCTAACCAGAACAAAGTGATACCATCACTTTGCGTGATCTGGACACTATCCTTCTGTTAATGCAGCCCATGATCGCATTTGCCTTTTCAGCTGCCGCATCACACTGCTGGCTCACGGTCAGAGTTTGGTCTATTGTTTTTTCTTCTCCTACTGACCGAGTCGCAAGAACACTCAGTGTCCCAAAGAGTTATCCACTGTTGTCCTGAGCATATTGGGTTACGGCTAAACGCGTCACTACATTTTGTTAAGCCCCTTGAAAACTTTTCATTGATACTAGCATACAAACTTCATTGATAGTAGCATACATGTTGATACTAGTATACACACTTCCAATGGGGGAAATGAGCTAGAAATGACGTCAACAAAAGTTTAGCCTCTCTCCCCCCATTAGGGTTGCCAACTGCCAGGAGATCTCCTGCTAATTCAACTGATCTCCAGCCGATAGAGATCAGATCCCCTGGAGAAAATGGCCACTTTGGCAATTGGACTCTATGGCACTGAAGCCCCTCCCCTCCCCAAACCCCGCCCTCCTCTGGCTCCACCCCAAAAATCTCCCGCCGGTGGCCAAGAGGGACCTGGCAACCTTACCGCCCATTCCCCAGCTCCCAAAACGCCCATTTTCCTTACGGGAAACGTACAGTTGGGGAGGTGGGCTCAAGGGAGCGTGATCTTTTCTTCCCCGTTCTCTTCCCCCAGAACTTCTTCCATCCTCTTTCTTTCTCCGGCCCCTTCCGAGGCTTGGGGTTCGGGACGCTGTCGACGCTCTCGGTGTCTTTGGAATAATGTTCAGGAGCGAAGGTGGGCTGTAGGTAGTTCAGCTCCAATAATTCATCCTCCAGGTATTGGAGGGAGGAGACCTCGCTGCTGGGGTGTCTGTCGCGGGCCTGGGAACGGCGGCTGGCGGCCACGAGAGCGATCCGTTTCGTGCCGTCGGCAATCTCCTTCAGAGCTTCCCGGCTCAGGGGGCTGCCAAGAGCGTCCCCGTTGGACTTTTTCCGGCCCGAGTTGCGGGAGATCGGGGATCGGAGCTTGGAGGAAGAAACACCTGGCACCTTTGGCTGAAAACCAAGGCAATAGAAAACTCAGTGCGGGGTCACTCTTGCACCTCGTGGGGTGGCCTTAGAGCCAGCGTGGTGTCGTGGTTAAGGTGTCAGACTAGGATCTGGGAAACCCAGGTTCGCATCCCCACTCTGCCATCGAAGCTTGCCGGGTGACCTTGGGCCGGTCACACGCTCTCAGCTAGGGCTGCCAACCTCCAGGTACTAGCTGGAGATCTCCTGCTATTACAACTGATCTCCAGCCAATAGAGATCAGTTCCCCCGGAGAAAACGGCCGCTTTGGCAATTGGACTCTACGGCATTGAAGTCCCTCCCCAACCCCCCTCCTCAGGCTCTGCCCCCAAAATCTCCCGCTGGTGGCTAAGAGGGACCTGGGAACCATACCCTCAGCCCTGACCCTGGCTAGTATTTGGATGGGAGACCTCCAAGGAATTCCAGGGTCGTGACTTGGAGGCAGGCAATGGCAAAACCACCTCTGGACATCTCTTGCCTGGAAAACCCTACAAGGTCGCCGTAAATCAGCTGTGACTTGATGACCTGCACAAAAAAAGTTGCCAACTCCGGGTTGGGAAATACCTGGGGATTTTGGGGGTGGAGCCAGAGAAGGGCAGGGTTTGGGGAAGGGAGGGACTTCAATGGGATATAATGCCATAGAGTCCGCCTTCCAAAGCAGCCATTTCCTCCAGGGAAACTGACCTCTGTCACCTGGAGATCGGTTGTGATAGCAGGACATCTCCAGCCACCACCTGGAAGGTTGGCAACCCTAACTCTGAGTTGGGAAATTCCTGGAGATTGGGGGGGGGGGCAGAGGATGGACTGTAGCAGGGTATAATGCTGTAGAGTCCACCCTCCAAAGCTGCCATTTTGCTTGAGGGGAACTGGTCTCCATAGTCTGGAGATCAACTGTAATTCTGGGAGATTGCTAGGGTTGCCAACCTCCAGGTAACAGCTGGAGATCTCCTGCTATGACAACTGATCTCCAGCCGATAGAGATCAGTTCTCCTGGAGAAAATGGCCACTTTGGCCATTGGACTCCATGGCATTGAAGCCCCTCCCCTTGCCAAACCCCACCCTCCTCAGGCTCCGCCCCAAAAACCTGCCGGTGGCGAAGAGGGACCTGCCGACCCTGGAGATAGCCAGACCCCACCTGGTGGTTGGCAGCCCTAAAGGAAAGCTAGATAACCCTAAAATAAGCAAGAGAAGAGAAGCTCAACTAAACTAGATGAGAAAGACAAGATAAGCTAGAGAAGAAACGATAAACTAAACTAGATTTAAAAAAAAAAGATTATATGGATAGATTAGGTGAGATTTTTGATTGACTGACTTGGTGAAGGGGCGATCTCAGGAAGTGAAGCAAAGTAGGGCTACGATTCCACTCCCAGCTCCCCTTTTTCCGAGCCGGGGTATTTTCAGACGATCGGCCACTGTCCCTGAGGAAAAGAAAACACAGGCGGGTGAGCAAAGGAACAGGCCCCTTTTCTTTCGGCCGCGGAAAACTACCGACGGGAGCAGACCAACCCCGACTGACCTCAAGCAAAACCCGTTGGAAAATTTCGGGAGTCTCCTACAACCGGAACGGAAATAAGGGCTACAAAGAAAGCATTGCTAAGTGAAATTGTTCTCATCTGCAACATCACATCCCTCCCTCTCTGGGGAGCCTAAGCAAAGCCCCAGAGACAGGAGTTTTCATTTGCAAATGTTCCTTTATTTCAAAATAAATCTCCCCCAATACTCTCTTGTGTCTCTTTCCAATTAAAACCATTGAAATGCAATATCAGCAACAACAGAATTATAAAACGGAGGCGCAATACAAAAAATCACTATGGTAGGGGGAGAAAAGCACCGTAAAAACCAGTGTGTTAAGAGTAGGGTAGCCAAGTCTTCCCTGGCTAGGGTTGCCAGCTCTGGGTTGGGAAATACCTGGCGATTTTGGGGGGCGGGGCCTGAGGAGGGCAGGGTTGGAGAGGGGAGGGACTGCAATGCTGTAGAGTCCAAATTGGCAAAGCGGCCGTTTTCTCCAGGGGAACTGATCTCTATTGGCTGGAGCTCAGTTGTAACAGCAGATCTCCAGCTGCTACCTGGAGATTGGCAACCCTACCCACACCACTGAACATAAGAACATAAGAAAGGCCCTGCTGGATCAGACCAAGGCCCATCATATCCAGCAGTCTGTTCCCACAGTGGCCAACCAGGGGCCTCTAGGAAGCCCACAAACAAGACGACGGCAGCAGCATCGTCCTGCCTGTGTTCCATAGCACCTAAGATAACAGGCATGCTCTGATCCTGGAGATAATAGGGATGCATCATGACTAGTATCCATTTTGACTAGTATCCATGGATAGCCCTCTCCTCCATGAACATGTCCACTCCCCTCTTCAAGCCTTCCAAGTTGGCAGCCATCACCACATCCTGAGGCAGGGAGTTCCACACTTGAACTATGCAGGGGATAGGGGGGTAGGGTTGCCAGCTCCAGGCTGGGAAACCCCTGAAGATTTGGGGATGGAGCCTGGGGAGGACAGGGACCTCTGTGGGGTACAACACCATAGAGTCCACCTTCCAAAGCATCCATTTCCTCCAGGGGAACTGATCTCTGCAGTTTGGTGATGAGCTGTTATTCCGAGGGATCCCCAGGTCCCACCTGGAGGTTGGCATCCCTTGTGAAGAGCGGCACAACAGCCACGCAACCAGAAATCCAGTTAATTTTTTAAAGAAGCATTTTCTTTTAGGAAGAAGGAGATAAGAAGAAAGGGGAAGGCAAGCCATACCTGTCGGATTCCACAACAATATTGGGGAGTTCGAACTTTGGGACCCCGGAGGATTCTTTCTTGTGGTCGAGCGATCCCTTTCGGTTCTCTTCTTTATTTCGTTCTACCTGCAGGGCTCTATCTAAGACACAGCGGTCCTGAGGAAGTAGGGAAGACCGACGCTTTATACAGGGGAAGACAAAACCAAGCGGGCTGGCAGATGGAATAACCCTGGATTTCCTTGGGCTTCTCCAATCTAAATAGTGCCCAGGGCTGACCCTGCTTAGCTCCCGAGATCTGACGAGATCGGGCTAGCCTGGGCCATCCAGGGCGTGGCTGCGACGGGATTACAACTGTGAGTAACCCCGTTCCCGAACTTAGGAACCTAAAGACTGTATGCGTAGGTTTTGAAGGAGGGAACGGCGTAGCCTCACCTGGATTATGCTGGACATCAGGGAGTGAAAGGCGAGCAGGCGGTTCAGGGTCCCTTCCTCTGATTCGCGGGAATACAACCGGTACAGCTTCCCCAGTGGGGGTGGAACAGGGATGCCGTGGTCTGGGGTGGAAAGGGAGAAAACGAAAAATGGGAGCGGCCGCAAGAGGGGCAACTTCTTCGATGCCCCAAGAAATCGAGCACCCGGCAAGCTCAATTAAAGAGCTTGGAGATTTGTGCAGAATGAGTCCGTCGATGGTTGGGATACCCAGAAGCAATGTCACGCCTCTCTAGGAAATGCCGGACACTCTATGGTAAAACCGTGGAGTTGGGGCGATTGCTAGAGTAGGACTGATGACACTTCCAGGGGAAAGCGTCCGCCGTCCCGAAAATTCTGCTTTTACCGTAGACTTTCCAGCGATTCCTAGAGAGGAGTGATGTGACTTCCACATTTGCCCCGGAAGTGATGTCATGCCGTACACTGAACAGCCATTTAAAAAAATTATCACTGTGAACAGAACCAGGGATACGGGAGCGAGGACCATGGCAACCAGCAACCCTAGGGGCGATCCACACCGAACCGAGGCCTTACCCGTTAGCAGCGAGCGCTGCTGTTGGATTATCTCCTCGCAAAGACGCCGGTGTTGCTGGTGTTGCTGGAGGAGGAAGTCCTTCTGGCACAGGAGGCTGTCCTTGTATGCGGCGCTGGCCTGCAGCTCCGTGCTCCCCACCTCCAGCTCGTGGGCCCTGCAGAGGAGCCGCAGCACCTCCCTCTGGTCCTCGCTGGTGATCCGCTGGGGCAAGAGCTTCTCCATCTGGGAGGCCTTCTTCTTGGCATCAGCCAGCCGTTGCTCCAGGTCGGCCTGGACGAAGAAGGGAAGCCCTCCCATCAACCACGGGCGTCAACATGGTCTCACAACCATTTCGGGGTGAGAAATCCACCCTGGTGGCACGTTTGACCGTATTTAACAATATGCGTAGAAGAAGGGGGCTCTGCACTGCCCTTTTAGGACCTGGAGATCAGTTGGAATAGTGGGAGATCTCCAGCCACCACCTAAAGCTTAGCAAGAAAAAGCAGCACAAGGCTCTATATATATTTCAAGTACAAAAACTATATTAAATAGAAAATGCTAAATAACAAACAGCGTGACAAATGTGAATAACCACCCAAAGTGTAACACAACAAATAGTACAGACAATACAAACACGAAAAATGTTCTCAAAATACATCAAAAGGTTATTTTTTCAATTGCACATATCAATGTTTCACAGTTTTCAAGCAGTGCGTCAATTGCAGATACGTTCTTTATGCCCGAGGGGCTGAAAGGAAATTAAATATAGCTTCTGGAGAAGTCTTCTCAGCCAGAAAGGAAAATAGGAACGCCTTCCGGATTGTTTTGCACGTTTTCGCCGCTAGGGGCTTCATCAGCCTGGCAAAAGTATATTTAAATAGTACAATTTGTTACATTCTTACTTAGATACAAAAATACGGTAACAGCAAACAATTACAGGATACAAAATTACTATAAAATACATACATGTCGACAGCACAAATGGCTCCTAATCGCCCAGTAGGGCTTGTCGTTTAGACTCTACCTCTCAGGGCCAGTTTAGCGCGCAGATCAAAGATTGTAATGGCAAAGGTTGCGTGGTGCTCAGTTAAATAGTCACAGGTGTGAACCTTTCCCTACTGAAAATGTATGCTGGGTCATGGTTACAAGTTTTTAAAGGCACATAACGAAAAAAATGATATTATATGAAACAAGATAAATCAAGCTCAGTATTAAGTCCGTTAGGACTTAAGGTGTTAAATAATTGTATGAACATTGCCTCCTTTTGGAGTAATATTTTTTGTACATTAGCCCGGTTGTACTGATGTCCCCTGTACACCCATAAAACAAAAATCTAAGGTCTTCATCGTTATGTGTGTTCTTAATGAAATGGCTCACTAATGGAGCGTCAAGAACTCGAGAGCGTATGGAGCCATTTGTGCTGTTGACATGTAAGTATTTTCTGTTTAATATAGTTATTGTACTTGAAATATATATAGAGCCTTGTGCTGTTTTTTTCTTACTAACTGCTTAGCTATAGCATAGGTGTATTTTTCCTTCCACCCCTTGGAGGTTGGCAACCCTAAACCCTACCCACCGTGCAGTGCACTAGCAAGCTTCCTCCGCCCCCTGCAAAGAGCTCCCTCAGCCGTTACCTTCAAGGCTGCTGTTTTCCGCTGCTCGGCCAACAACAGGTTGATCTCTTCTCGGGCTACGGCTACCTCGTGAGGTTCTGGCGAATCTTCTCTGGACTCCCCCTCCTCCTCCTCCTCTTCTTCTTTCTCCTCTGTGGCTTCATCATCTCTTTCGCTGACGTTGTGCTTGCTATACCTGCAAGCCTGGTGAGCTTTTTCTCGTTCCCAGCTGATTAAAAGGGAAGGGGCGGGCATCCCTTAGCCCAGAGCATCTTAAATTTTTTCCACTCGCAACCCCTTTTTGCCCGAGAAACATTTATGTGACCCCGGGTATATAGTTATATAAAATATGTATACAAATACAACCCTGGATATATAGGTATATGCAACCCCGGGGTGTATAGGTATATAAAATAGGTAATCAAATCAAATTGGTATATAGGTAGATAAAATAGGTATACAAAATAGGTATACAAATTAACCCCAGATATATAAAAATAAAATAGGTATATAAAATAGGTATAAATCATAAATAAAATAAATTTTAAAACAATTCTTTGGTATACATATTATTTTACAGTTTACTATTGCCAAACTTTTCGCAACCCCCACATTCAGTTACGCGACCCCATATGGGGTCGCGACCCACAGTTTAGGAAGTTTCGCCTTAGACAACATGCCAACATGGAAACATCTCCGACTATCAGAAGTTTGCCAACTGCTATATTAGATGGAAAATGGATCTAGTCCGTTTGTGAAGAGAAGGGCAATGCCTTCTTGTGACTGCCACCGCTTACCTCCAGTCACAGAGTGGAGATCCTTGTGCTGTGGTGGCAGCTGCTGCCAAAGCAATGTTTTTTTAAAAAAATCTGCACAGCCAATCAAATCTCCAATGGCCAATCGGAAGCCTTGTTAGGCAAAAGCCCTCCCTGTCCCGACCCCCTTCCTAAAAACACTTGGCGGGCATCAGAAAAGGTATCGGTGGGCGCCCTGCTCCAACTTACTCAGTAATTGTTAGCAGGTGCCTGGAGGTGTCAATGTGCAACTCCATGTTGGTGTTCTCCAGCTCCATGAGACTGCGGCGCATGTCCATTTGATCCTTGAATGCCCCGATCAGCTGCATCCGCAGTTTGTGCATCTCCCGACGGCTGCTCTCCTCAGAGTCCTGGTGGGTCTCCTCTGAGCGGGAAAACAAGAGAGCGGCCATTTCTCCCTCTCCCCTTTCACATTTAAAACACAAGTTTCTAGCCCTGAAGATTAGTTCGAAGTTTAGAGAAATCTCAGAAAGCAGGGTGGGAATTAGGGGTTTCCATTGGTTGAGGGTCCAGAGATTCTTTAAATGTGCTCCGTGAAGATCCTGGGGCCTGTTTTCTCATAAACAATATGCTTAGATATTTTGAGCATGTAAGCATGAAAGATACAGAGCCTTGTGGTGCAGAGTGGTAAGCTGCAGTACTGCAGTCCAAGCTCTGCTCACGACCTGAGTTCGATCCCGACAGAAGTCGGTTTCAGGTAGCCGGCTCAAGGTTGACTCAGCCCTCCATCCTTCCGAGGTCGGTCAAATGAGTACCCAGTTTGCTGGGGGTAAAGCGAAGATGACTGGGGAAGGCACTGGCAAACCACCCCGTAAACAAAGTCTGCCTAGGAAACGTCGGGATGTGACGTCACCCCATGGGTCAGGAATGACCCGGTGCTTGCACAGGGGACCGTTACCTTTTTTACCTTAAGCATGTAAAATAGCAATTGGAAGCAGTCTTGCTTGTGAACGAACGACAGGGAAAAGCCACAACACAGTGACTTTTTCCTCCGTCTTACCTAGGAACAAATGGCGACTATATGGTAATTTAAGAACGGGGGAGAAGGCATGACAGAGGTTTATAAAATTATGCATGAGATGGAGAAAGGGGATAGCAAGAACGTCTGCTTCTCCTGTAATATGAAAACTCAGTGGACACTGAATGAAATGGGGGGAATAGATTCAGGAGGGCTAAAAGGAAGGTTGGGTAAAACAGAAATGTTCAAGAGGGTGCTTTTATTATGTAAACGGCATGGTAGTCTATTCCAGTGTTGTATATCATCGTCTTCTCTTACTGCATTGTTTTCTGCTTTGACAATTGCATTTTTCTCCATTACTACTTATATCGGATGAAGGGAGCTTTGACTCGCAAAAGCTCACGCCACAAAAATCATATTGGTCTCTAAGGCGCTACGGGACTCGAATCTAGCCTAGTTCGCTTCACTAGGAATCTTTGCTGTTGCATTCAAAGGCTGCTATCATTCAAGTGTAATCTTGTTTTGCGGCATATGGTCTGACTGAATCATGTTATTGTACTTCTAATCCGCCTGGAGGCCCCCGAGACAGGCGGACTATGGATGAAAACGATAAATATGATCTGGTTCATTTTGGTGGAGAAAAAATATTTATTTCCTAAATACCAATGATTATTATAGGGTTAGGATATAATGAATTGTTCTTAAGAAAAGCCTAAAAGCGGCAAAGGTCTCACCTCTGATTTGTACATCTTTGGCCCCAGAACCGAGCAAATTTCTCTCCTCCTCTTGGTTTTCAACCTTCGCCTTCAAGCGCTCGATCTCCTGGCGCAGATCCGAAATGATGCTGGTGTACTGAGCGATGTGGTACGAGACGTTGAGCAAGTTCCGCTTGACCTGTTGGGTCAGAATACCGCCAGATCCCACCAAAAACCAAAACCAGTTGTAAAACCGCAGCTGTCCAATGAAAGGAGAACCGCGTGCGGTCCCGAGAAATGTGTCAGACGGGATGTCATAAGAACATAAGAAAGGCCCTGCTGGATCAGACCAAGGCCCATCAAGTCCAGCAGTCTGTTCACACAGTGGCCAACCAGGTGCCTCTAGGAAGCCACTAACAAGACGAGTGCAGCAGCACCATCCTGCCTGTGTCCCACCGCACCCAAAATAATAGGCATGCTCCTCTGATACTAGGGAGAATAGGTATGCAGCACGACTAGTA
Source organism: Euleptes europaea (assembly GCF_029931775.1). Lineage (NCBI taxonomy): Eukaryota > Metazoa > Chordata > Lepidosauria > Squamata > Sphaerodactylidae > Euleptes > Euleptes europaea. Next base: position 13,021,235 of record NC_079332.1, read on the forward strand.
TCCATTCTAACTAACAGCCATGAATAGCCCTCTCCTCCATGAATATGTCCACTCCCCTCTTAAAGCCCTCCAAGCTGGCAGCCATCACCACATCCTGGGGCAGGGAGTTCCACAGTTTAACTATGCATTCCACAATTTAACAATGTCCTTCAAGTGTATGGAATAATACTGTGTGTAAAATATAGGAGACCCCTCTGTGGAGAGCTGGAATTAATTTACTTTGAGACGAACGAGTCTGAATTTTTCGATGCTGGCGATTCAGTACATCAAACGCTGGTACAAAAGAAACAAGATGGAGACGAGATTTTCCCCTGCCCCCAGGGCCCTTGAGGTTCCCCCACTTATACCATACATTTATTTATCATGTGAATTTCAGGCAGCAGGGGTGAACTCTCGCACGGCTTTGCTTCCTCACCCTCGTTTTGATGTTTTTCGCTCGATATGCGTAGATCAGGGTCATCTGAGATTCCTCGAAGTGTGCGCCGGCTGGGCTAATGTGGGCAATCATCACGGTCCTGCTGTTTCCTCCCAAGGAGTCCTACCGGGTAAAGGTGCCATTAATAGACCACCAACAGGTGCTCGGGAAGCAGAATCAAATCCCCTCACAGGCCAACGCACACCCGTGAAGGATTTATTTCAGGCAATTTTGGGATTATAATCCCCACAAAACAAAGTGAAGAAATCAATCTACGAGGCCACGTTGATACCGGGAGATCTGTCTTGTGAGCCAACTCCGGCTTGGGGAATCCTTGGAGATTTGGGGGTGGTTCCTAGGGTGGGTGGAGGTTGGGAGGGGAGGGACCTCAGTGGGGTATAATGCCATAAGGACCACCCTGCAAAAAAAAAAAAAGGCATTTTCTCTGGGGGAACTGAACGGGGTTGTCTGGAGATCAATTGTAATTCCAGGGGATCTCCAGGCCCCCCACTTGGAGGTTGGAAACCCTTAGCTCAGGACTATCCTCTGATAACTGAACATCAAGAAAACAAAAGTAATGACTACAGGAGAATTACACAACTTTAAGGTTGACAATGAGGAAATTGAAATTGTTGAAGACTTTCTGTTCTTTGGCTCCACCATCAACCAAAATGGAGACTACAGCCGAGAAATCAGAAGGAGATTGAGACTGGGAAGGGCAGCCATGAAGGAGCTAGAAAATATTCTGAAGCGCAAGGATGTGTCACTGGCCACCAAGACTAGATTAATTCATGCCATCGTATTCCCTATTACTATGTATGGGTATGAAAGCTGGACAGTAAAGAAAGCTGATAGGAAGAAAATAGATTCCTTTGAAATGTGTTGTTGGAGGAAAGGGTTACGGATACCCTGGACCGCCAAAAAAACAAATCAGTGGGTTATAGATCAAATCAAGCCTGAACTGACCCTAGAAGCTAAAATGACTAAACTGAAGCTATCATATTTTGGTTACATTATGAGAAGACAAGAGTCACTGGAAAAGACAGTCATGCTAGGAAAAGTTGAGGGCAGAAGGAAAAGAGGAAGACCCAACAAGAGATGGATGGACTCAATAAAGGAAGCCACAGCCTTCAACTTGCAAGATCTGAGCAAGGCTGTCAAAGATAGGACATTTTGGAGGACTTTCGTTCATAGGGTCGCCATGAGTTGAAAGTGACTTGACGGCATTTAACACACACACATCCTCTGATAAATCCCAGTACAGTTTGAAGCCCTGGAGGAAAATACAATTGCATGCACAGTGGGATTTCAGCATGACAAGCAACACATGGGCAGTAACTCCTAGGAATGGATTACTAATTCCCATATACCCCAACAACCCTACTACCTTCAAGAGCCGGGTGAGTTTGCTGTCTCGGAAATTGACGTATTGGGCCCGACTGCCCCCTTTCTCGCTGAGGGCGTTGATGCAGTTCCCCAGAGCGAGTAGCGAACGGTTGATGTGGGCACCCTCTTTCATCCTCTTGCCTCGGTTCTGTGTCTATGGAGGAAGAGGCGCGAACTGGTTAGTCCTTGCGCCCGGAAGGAACAGTCATGCTCGGAGAAGCTGGCAACTGGCGGACAGCTTTTCTCCCCACTTTTCACTACCTTACAACCCTCTCCCCAAAACAGATACCTTGTGAGGTAGGTGGGGCTGAGAGAGCTTGGAGAGAACTGGGTCCGGCCCAAGGTCGCTCAGCAGGCTTCATGTGGAGGAGTGGGGGAATCGAACCCGGTTCTCCAGGTTAGAGTCTGCCACTCGTGTGGAGGAGTGAGGAATCGACTCTGGTTCACCAGATTAGATTCTGCCGCTCTTAACCACTACTCCACGCTGGCTCAGTAGAAGGTGCCAACTTCCTGACTCCAATTTCATCTCCGTCATGATGAAAAAGCCAGGTGGCTTTTGGTAAGCCATACTCTTTCACCTAGGGTTGCCAACTAGGTTGGGAGATTTGAGGGTGGACCCTGGGAAGGATGGGATTTGGAGAGGGGGGAAGACCTTAGCAGGGTATAATGCAACTGAGTCCACCCTCCAAAGCTGCTATTTTCTCCAGGGGAACTGATCTCTGTAGTCAGGAGATCAGTAGAAATTCCGAGAGATCTCCAGGACCCACCTGGAGGTTGGTAACCGCCCTTTCATCCCATTCCTACACCTGGATTTTTTTACATTTT